>NW_020451216.1:1192715-1194216 GCF_003343035.1 Apteryx rowi | reverse complement strand
GGGCGCGCGCGCCTTGCGCGGGCTGGGGGGGGCGCGCACGAGTGCGCGCTCGCCCCTGCTGCTGGGGGAGCCGGAGGGGCTGGGCCGGGGCGGGGAGCAGCAGCAGGAGGAGGAGGAGGAGGAGGGGGAGGCGGCGGTGCGGTGCGGTGCACGCCGCGCTCCCAGCACAAAAGCCCGGGCGAAGAAACTCTTGGAAAGCGGCGAGCCGGAGCCGGGGCGGCCGGGCGCTGCGGGGCTGCTCCTCGCCACTGGATACATTTTGCAACTGCGAAGGAATTAAATCCCATTTTGTAGGATTTTTTTTTTTATTATTTTTTGTCCCTCTGTTTCCACCCCCCCCTTATTATTATTWTTTTTTTTTAAAGAGAGGAGAGCCTCGTTTCGCCCCCCTTCTTTCACTCTCTCGAGCATTATATATATATACATATATATTTTTTTTCCTTGGGGATAGAGAGGCACACAAGGAGAAAAGGAAGAGAAAAAGAAAAGTAAAGGAATATGATTGCTTCGTGGTTGACTTTCGCCTTTCTTTGTGGAACTTTCTGTGCAGGTAAGTGCATTTCTGCGTGTTTACCTACGGTAGCCTCTCGCAATGCAAAAAAATTGAAGGGCCGTGCGGTTATCCGGCGGCAGCCTCCGAAAGGGAGCAAGCAAACAAACTGGGGAATGACCCCAACTGGGGGGGGGGTCGTTTTAATTTAAAGTCCCCCCCCCTCCATTTAGTGCTCTTCCTGCTTTGCAGGACGAGCTTTCCCGTGCTGCTTTTTGTTCCCTTCAGTCAGGCGGTGGGAATTAATGGCAATGTAAACACGCCGCGGTGTCGAGGAAACTTTGCAGAAACGGGTATTTGCCGCTGTGCGGGGGCTGCACGAGAGGCTGCTCGGGGCGGGGGGGAGAAGGCGGGCGCCGGTGCGCGGGGTGCAGCCCCCCCCCGGGGGAGGGGGGGAAGGCGAGAGCTGGGGGCGCCCCGGGTGCTGCCGGGGTGTCACCCCGGGGGGCCCCCCCGTCCCCCGGAGCGCCCCGGTCCCGGTGACGAGAGGGGTCATTTGGGGCCGGTTCGTGATACGGGGAGCTAGGAGAAAGTTTTTTTTTTTTCTTCTTTCTTTCTTTATTTTTTTTTTAAATAAGGGGGGGGCTTTTGTTACAAGGTTTTTTTTTTTGCTTGTTTTTTTAATTTTTATTTATTTAAAATACGGGTTTCGCTCGCGCGGCCCCAAACTTCAGCCTGCGGGGTGCGCGTTTTCCATAGGGACGCGGGGGGAGCGGGGGCACAGCCGGGCCGGGCCGGGCTGGGCTGTCCTGGGGGGGGGGGCGGCGCGGACCCCCGGGCGCCCCCCTGCCCTGAGCGCGCCCGCAGGGCCGAAAGCGCGGGCGGGCTGCGAAGCCCCTTCGCTCCCCCACTTTCCCTCCTCTTTCTTAATCCCCCCCCCCCTTTTATCATTCCCACGCCAAATCGGTGGTGGTGGTGGTGGTGGGGGGAGTGTCTCGCAGCGCTGCTCCC
>NW_020451216.1:1190118-1192190 GCF_003343035.1 Apteryx rowi | reverse complement strand
TTTTTTTGCTTTATTTTTTTTTCCCATCTAATTGATGGGACACTTGTACGCACAGCTTTGTTTCCATGTGTTGTGAAGGGGTTGGGAGGGATTGTATTTACATAGCAGCGCGGAGAGCGAGATCAGGTATTTGGGAAGGAGCAGGGGTGTGTGTGTGTGTGTGTGTGTGTGCGCGCCGTCAGTATTCGCGGTATTCAGGGTGGCTGTAATCACAACAGCTCTCTTGGCTGGAAAATTCTATTATGGGCATAAAGGAGATTTATGGTCAATGTATTTTCTTTCCATATATCTTGGAATCCTTTTATCTCGGGTGATTCAATAAAAGAGATGGCTTCCGCGTTTTTGTTTTTGTTTTGGGTGTTGTTGGTTTTTTTTAACCTGCTCCTATGGTTGTGCATATAGTGGTAGAAATGCAAGTTGGAGGAAAAAGCAGTTGCTTAAAAAAAAAAAATTAACCCTGAAAGCTTCTTAAATGTATCATGTTATGAAAA
This sequence comes from Apteryx rowi, assembly GCF_003343035.1. Taxonomy (NCBI): domain Eukaryota; kingdom Metazoa; phylum Chordata; class Aves; order Apterygiformes; family Apterygidae; genus Apteryx; species Apteryx rowi. Next base: position 1,191,699 of record NW_020451216.1, on the reverse strand, counting down.
GGATAATCTGATAGGACATACCTCCACTGACTTTTTTTTTTCCTCCCCCTGAAAACATAATAAAGAACCCCAGAAAATGAATAAAATCCTGCTTATTTGGAAAGGTCCTCGCAGATCATTAAATCGGTGCCTTAGCAATTCTGTAAATCTCCCCCTCTCCTATAAAGCCTTTTCCACGTTTCTCGTGATGTTTGCATTTGTCGATACGATCCTCATTGTCCGTTTTTTCCCTAAAGTCAAGAGCCCCCAGCCCCCAAACCCCAAAGTTGCGGGGGGTTGCTGGGGGTTCACAGCGCTGGGCTTTGCTTGAAGTATTCTTTCTTTTGTGTGTGTACATGTTGTGCGTGGTAGGAAAGTGGTGGGCTTTTCGAAAATAGCTTGACCTCCATTGTTGACGATTCTCACCGCTACCTTGGCTGCCTGTAACAAAGCAAGCCCAGGCTGCAATTTTTTTTCTTTTTTTTTTTTTAAGCTGTTATGCTTAATTTTTGGAATACAGAGGATTCATTGAGGAAAACATTATGTTCATTTTTAGCCCTTTGTTTGCAAATTTTCTGCAAGCCCAAATGTTCAGAAATTCATGCTTTAATCGAGGAGTTTTAGAAAATACTGAAGGTGTAAAAGGATTTGTCTTGCGAGATGTATTACTAACGCGTTTCCCTGGGCTATTGCTTTACTTTTATTTTGGTGCAAGTTTAAGTAATGCCATGCAGCAATGAACTGTGCTGCAAATGGATCTGGTCTCCTCTTTCACTGTCTTGTATTTATCCTCTTGTGCTTGAGAAAGGGAATAAAACTGGCTTCATTAGCTTGCTAATTAAACACAATGAATTGCACGGCCCAAGGTTAATGGCAATGGCCTTTAAAAACACCAAACTCTTGAACAGGTGTTTGGGATATATATATATATATATATATATATATATTTAATCTGTCATCAAAACCAGATAATTACACCACCGAGATAACCATTGTCACAGCTCCGTGGAGAGGAAAACGCTGCGTTAAAGAGGCAGGTACGCTGTATATTATTTTTAGTGGCTTTATTTAGAAACACCTCGCCAGGTCCAGCGCTGCGTGTTGCTTACCCCCCCCCCCCCCACCGTTTCAAAGCATCCCCTGTGCCTTTCTTCAATATGTGTTTTTTGTTTGCTAGGCAGGCTTAAAAATCCACTATCCCTGGACCAGATAAGCGAGGGTCTAATGTGAGCCCGGGCAGTTAGCTGAAGTATTAACACACTGAAATTTATGCTGTTTCTTGTGTCTTTAAGCAACCCATCCGGGCTGTAACACTTTCCCTTTTTTTTTTTTTTTCCCTTCTTTTTTTTTCTTCTTTTTTTTCCCTCCTTCTACTTGGTTGATGAGATAGTAAGAAACAGCCAATTAAAGTGGAGGTCTCCTACTCGCCACGTTATAGCTGTCACCAAGCTCCTGTCCGGTCTGGTCTCCATCAGCTAAAACACACTTGTCAGGTTTTTTTGTGCTTTACGTGACGCAACAGTTGTAGACCTCCCCTGCTGCCACTGAATAGATGGCGGAGAAGAAAGAAACAGGCCAGCCTCACTTTTCTTTTTTTTCTTT
>NW_020451216.1:1085207-1190013 GCF_003343035.1 Apteryx rowi | reverse complement strand
CAGTTTTGGGAGGCAGTTCTGCCGCTTTTGCAACGCCGGGGACGCGCTCGGCCCCGAGAGTAGCAGTTTTTGGAGCGTTGTTAATGGGATTACCATTAGAGCCAGCCCAAGAATTTAGCTGCTGCGATTTGCAGCACGCTGGGCTCTGCGGTTGGTTCCTCTGCGGGACGCAAGCGTCGCAGGTGGAAAGGGACCCAACAGACGCTGTCCGAGTTTATCCGAGGTGAAGAAGGTGGACGGAAGAGGCGGTTCTAGGCTGGGCATCCAGGGAAGGCGCATTCGTGCGCTCTTCCCGTGCGATGCGCGTTCCTGGGAAGTCAGGACATCCTTAAAATGATAATTATAAACGAAAAGGCACCGTGCTTTTGAGTGACTTGTAGCGAGAGGCGTTTTGGCTGTCATGTCTCGGGGCCTCGGTTTCGGACCATTTCTTAAATTTCCTGTTGCCGCTAGCAGTTAACCACACGAAGCTTTACTAGGTTGGGCGTTAGCTGGGACTTCAGCAGACCCGTATCTTCCAAGCCCGGTAAAACATAACACCTTTCTGCCAGACGCACCCGCCGGGACGGTCGCTTCAAGTTGAGCGCAATAGCAGCTAGTCGAAAATTTGTGCGAGCGGCTGACAACTTCTGGGCATGCTGTCGGCACGGGTGAGGGACGTGCAGGAGGAGGCCAGGTCTCGCGGAGCTCCTCGGGCAGCGGCAGGAAGCGCCGCGGGCGGCGGGGTGCGATTTCTGGGACTTACCGCAGCGCCCTGGGCTCGGGCAGGCTCCGGGTAAGCAAACGGCGTGGAAAGTTGGGAAATGGGAACGGCGGAGCGTAATCCCTGCTTTCAAGAGGTGTTGTCTTTCCCTTTTATCCCTCCTCGGCCTTTGAGTTTTGAAGCTAGCAGGGGGGTGTGATTTTTCTCGGGCGGCCAATAGCCGCGCCGCGCTCTGAATTATTCAATGTAGCACTTGGCATTCGGCGCCCTGTTCCCACTTAAGCTCTTTTTTTTCCACCCGTTCCTTCATGTGGAGATTTTTCACATCAGTGAAATTGGATGTGTTTGAGAGGTGTTTGCGGCCACCGCGTTCACCAGTGTAAGCTCTTCCCTCCCCTGCCTTTCTCCTCCATTAACCGTTGAGGATCGACTAATGTCTAATATCTTCCCTTCATTTCTACTTCATTCTGAAATAATTTTGACTCTCTTTAGTCATTTGTTCCTTTAAGGTATATTTTAAAAAAACTATATCACTTCCCCCAAGCCTTCTTGGAGCCATTGAAGGCAAAGGAGCAGAGAAGTAAATTAAAGATGAAACACTTTGCCTGCCTGCATTCTGCAGACCCAGCACGTTTTGTGCTTAGATTCGAATATAACGGTCTGTCCTTTGCACTGATTTCATGTTTCTTCTCTATCCATCATCCTCCTCCTTTGCTACAGTATAGCTTCAATTCAAACTCAGAGTTCAGCGTGGCAATTGTCAGTATAAACTGTAAAATAATGATGTATTTCCCTCCAATGCATGAGTGCCTCTTGCTTTGCTGGTGCTCTGGTCCTGTCGCTCTGATTCTGCTGTTGCGTGTGGCATTGGTCCATCACGGTGCTTGAGAAAAATATGTTCCTGGTGCCTAGATGTCTTGGCAAGATTGGGCTCCTCTTCTGCTGCGTGCTGCTCATGGAGAGAGAGAGAAGGTGCCCGTCACCGAGGCGTTAAGCAGAGGGGCCATGCGCAGGAAAATTTGATGGTGTGTCCTGCCGCATCGTGGAGCTGCCTAGCTGAGGTCACACCAAATGGTTTTGTACCTCTCCTTAGCATATACGGGCAAATAAGTGGTTTCCTGTATCGAGTAAAATTGGATTTCAGGCTGGTAACATGCTCTGGCCTTGTTATGAGATTTTTTTTTGGTGACTTTGTAGGTGTTTGGTATGGTTTTGTTCTTGGAGAACATCCTTTCTTCTTGGGTTGGGTTGACCACAAGCAGGGACAGGTTCATGCAGCCAGCCTTGTAAATTTAGATAGAAAAAAGGTAAAAGCGAAAGAGCGAGCCTGCTGGTGCTCGGCTGCATGAAGCTGCCATTTACCTTTTCTCATTGATAATTCTGCAATTCCCGGTTGGGTTTCTGGTCTGGTGGGGGCTCCTGCAGGTTGGGGGCTTCTTGGCACGGCCGCCTCTCCAGTCCTTGGCGACGTTTGGGCCCATTCAGGAGGGTCGCACCGGGCTCGTCCTTGCGGGGACCGAGCGACAAGCAGCCCGGGCGCTAGGCGCTGTTTTAGCTTGCTGGTGGGGCTGGGGAGCTAGGGGTGTATTAAGGAACTGAAATGAGCCTGCGAAAATGTTTGTTTCCTTAGTCCCGTGGGAGCTGTCGGAAGTGAAACTTGTATCCGTGTATGTTTATTATAGCCCATAATTTATGGGACCTAACACAAGTTTACCAGATAATCCGATATTTGGCATTTTTAATATCCAGGGAGGCAAGGACCTGCCGCTGCCCATGTTTCTGCGCCTCTTCTATGGAGGGAGCGACTTTTCTGAAATCTCAGGTGTCGGTGGCAGGTTAGGTCTCGCCATTCCTTGGCTACTGCTCTGACCACCAGATTGTCCATTTTATCTCTGTTTGGAGTTAAATTTGCTGGAAAAATGGAGGGTTACGTTAAGCTTATACTGGAGGTATTGTTTTGCTTTCCTTCTACTCACCCAGTTGTGCACTGCTGTATCCAGCAGTGACGTGTATATGGTCCTCCTGCTTATTTCAGGAGGATAAAATGCGTTCAGAAAAGGTGCATGTGTCTTTTCTTAATCAGAAGACGTACTGCTTTGCAGTTTGAGCTACATAAATTTTTAATCCAGGTGGATATTTGTGCAAATTGAGATACGTATTTTGAACTCTGCTCTTCACATCCTATTTCTACTCATGCGTGATAAAGGCAGAAGAAAAGGGAGCTCACCATAGCAGAGGTTTTTTATGAATCCTCCTCCAGTGAAGTTTGAAATGGAAGGTATTGCCATTCTCTTAAGGGCAAAGACACCAAAGCTGGGAAAGATGAGTGTCTCTGGCACTTGTTGGGCAAATCCTGAGCCCCGGTCTGTGCTGAATTGTCCTCTAACCACAGTGGTGAAGGCCGTCATTTTAAAAAGTCCAAGYAGTTGACCCTGCACTGTAGCACCTTAGGTGTTGGGACTGTCTTTCCTTTTTTTCCTTTAAAGCTTTTTTCCCCTTATGTAAACTGTTTTCTAACTGGTGGCAAAAGTTTAACTTTTATACGTTGTGACTGTAGTGCTAATGTAATAGTTACTCTTAATTTATTGCTCTGAGGTGTGAGATTATAAGGGTCTGAGTGGGTGTGAAGGATGGAGTTAGCTCCATTTGTCCCTGATTTATCCGATGGTCAATCCAGACTTCTAACCTTTCTTTTCTCTACCATTATCTATTTCAAAAGCATTGTGTGATGTGTGAAACTTTTAATTTGGCTTTTAGGGATATTTTGCTTACGCATAATTTACTCTCTGCAGCCAATTTTGAATTCCTAGGGAGGCAAGAATGCAAACACGGGTCTGAAGTGAAGAAATGGTCAATACAACTCTCCCACCTTTTTGTGAATTTAGGAAGAAGAGGGGGAAAAAAATTTCAAGAAATGAGTGCACTGCAGGCTTTTTAAGCCCTTTCAGGCCATGCTTGGGTTTTGTCATCTCCTGCTTGCTTCCACGGACCGGCGACTTTCCATCTTAACATGAGGAAAAACTTTTTCACTGTGAGGGTGACAGAGCACTGGAACAGGTTGCCCCGAGAGGTGGTGGAGTCTCCTTCTCTGGAGATATTCAAAACGTGCCTGGATGCAATCCTGTGCAATGTGCTCTAGGTGACCCTGCTTGAGCAGGGGGGTTGGACTAGATGATCTCCAGAGGTCCCTTCCAACCTCAGTGATTCTGTGATTCTGTGACTGCTTCTGTTGTTCGGAGGAGTGGTCTGCAAACGGTGGTTGTCTCCATTGCTTGTTGATACTCCTTTGGAAACCAGGACACATAAGTTTTGCAAACGTGATGGTTTTGATCTATTTTATTCTGGTCTTTATGGTTCTGGTCTTGGAAGAGCCTGTTGCCTCGTGCTTGCTTACACACTGTGCTAGTTATTTGCTTTGTTTGAGACCTGTGGGCTATTGCGTGTATTTACTGTGTAACTGGTGGAGTGAAACCATAGTTGACTTGAAACCCAGGTGCTTGCAGTAACCTCTGGCGTAGCCTTGTCCTGGCAAGTTGAGTCTTGGGGTGGCCGAAATGGCAGCCCAACCTGTGTGCGGGCAGCCTGCTGGCTTCTCAAAGTCTTGATATATATATTTATATGATTATATTATATATATATTTTTTAATTTATTTTCCTTCCCTGCTCTGACAACTGCAATAGAGCAGGCTTTTCTGTTCCCGCTTTAGCTCGTGACAGTAATTAATGGGTTAAGGCTGCTAATTCGCCTATATATGTGCAGGCTGAGAAATGGGGTTGTCCTTGGGTTTTCATCGGGGAGGATCGGGTTACAGTGCAGCAGTTATTGGGTAGCTCTCTGGTGCACTGAAGTTTGAACTCTGCTTCCCTTATCTTCACGTGCGTGCACAACTTATCAGCCGCTTTTTTTTTTTTTTTTTTTTTTTTTAATAGGAAAAGTCTCTGCTAAAGCACGTTCTTATGCCTGGGACAATACGTTTTCCCAAATACCTATTGCAGTCATGCTGGCTAACTCGCACATCTGCTTGGCAGTGGTCAGTAATTAGATCCTAACGAGCAAAGCTGGAGGTGGTGGCAGTAGGCACTGTTTTGGCCATGCTGCGATCTGTTCTCCCTCTTGAAATTCCCTTTTCCGCAAGGGGTGCCGGGTGCGTGGGAGGTAAGCCTTGTTAGTGCAGTTGGAAAAAAAAATCGGAGAGGAAGAGGGTGCATTTGATATTTGGGATTGCCTTGCGGGCTGTTGCATGTAGGTGCAACGACACCAGAACACCCACAACCGAAATACTCTGTGCAGATGCTAATTTTGCATACTTTGCCACAAAATCTCCTGATTCGAGCTCCCTTGGATTCTTTCAAAATATTCCAAAGAAAAATGCTCTTTTTAAAATAAACTCCGTTGAGATAAACGTTTTTATCTGATCGCTGTTGTTTTTACTGCCTCGTTCTTCCGATAGCTCCTAGTCCCTTCCTAGGGCTCCTGGTGCATCTTTTGCACATGGACATGTGAAACGGAGGCCTGCAGAAAGGACAGGCTTGGCGTGCTCGGATATAACAAGAAATTCCAGTGTAGATTTTAATCACCTCCTAGTGTCTTAGAAGCAACGTGGTGGCCCCTAGTGCTAAAACTCCGGGCTGCTTTACGCAGGCAATAAAGACAAGAATAGCCGAATAGAGCATTTCTGCAAAAACGTACGTGCTTGCTGTTGCTGGGCGATTCCCCTCGTGGGTGGGAGCCCATGGCATTAAAGGTCATTCATCCTGGATTTGCAGAGTGATAGATGCTTGTCCAGAAACCCCACCCAATGCAGCGTAACTCTAACCGGGTGGTTATGCCGGCGGCCGGCTGGAGCGACGGGGCCGAGCCTGTTTGCGTCGACGGGGAGTTCGGCCCGATGYGGCTGTCCCTAGCGGTGGATTTTCRCGTTTATATTGTACCTGAGATAGCCGCGGAAGTCTTTTATAGATAATTTTTACAGCTATAGATAATTTCCTGTAGACGTGTCCTGCTATCATCTAATGGGACAGACTTAGTGCTACTTAAAGCAAACGTTGGACACTTTTTTTTTAAATAGGTAATAGAATTTCCTTTCCCACGCCATCCTGTACAGATTGGCTATTTATCATGCAAACAACAGCCCCAAAAAAAACCAAACAAAAAACACCCTGCAAAAGCAGCARTAAGCCCCCGAGATCGCTACTACCCTGTTGGACAGGCGAGATGCGGGTGCGTTGGTGAATCGCCGCCGCGGGGGTGAACCTGGGCGGCGGGACGCGCCGTTCCCGCGGGCTGCGCCTGAGCGCCGCGCCGTTCGCTTGCCCCARACGCTCGTACGCGTGAACGCTTTTGAAAGGGCCAGCGCGGAAAACTTTGAAGTGCGAGGAGATAAAGTTTGCTAAAAATAGTTGCGCCTCTGAAAGCCGCCTGAAAACTCGGAGCGAGCCGGGAGTCGCTTTACAGGCATTGTCGGGAGGATTTCAGGGTCCCGCGAACGGGAGATGAATGTCTTTCTGTTATAGTAACAGCTGCGCTCTGTCCATCGGGATATAGTGTTTGCCCATCCAGCTCGTAATAATTAAACAAAAGAGTTATTTCATAGCAGCCTCGGCGGGGGATTACGCTGGAATTTTATCTTTCTCCATTTAGGATTCTCTGACGCGATTAAAGCAAAATAAAAAGCTAACCTCTCACCTGGCCTCGCCGCTTTGCAGGGGTGGCTAATTACCGCAGGAAGCGAACGGGTAACCAGGCGTTTGGAGAGACTTTAAAAAAATAAATTTAAAAAAAATCAAAGTTTCATTAATGCACTTTTTTCGCTAATGCGCTTGTCCTTAAAGAACACTTCAGATTTTCTAGTTCCTGAGCTGTTGACCAGTCGGACACCTAACGCTGTATTAGTAGTGGCTTCCTTGTATGACAATTTAATGTGATGTGCGTGTTTCTCTTCTTCCCCCGTCGTGTTTAGGGACTGGTTTTTCATTGCTATCCATGGCTAAGAGGGGCCGGAGGCCGCTATATCTTTACCAGCGGGTGAATAAGCAAATAGCTCGGGAGGAGCACGGTGCGACAGCGCTTCGGGAGCGGGTCTACGTCAGGCGACTCTATTCCGACGTCGTTAAAACTCTCTGTGGAATTCCCTAATAGAGGCGAGTCTCGAGTCGGCCGGGGCCGTCTCCCCGTCGCCCCTTTCTCCGGTTTGGCTGTCCCCGTGCCCCGGTCCTGCCGCCAGCCTCCGTTCCCGCGGAGGGTCTCCCGCGCGGCGCCGCCTCGAGGCTCGCGCCCTGCCGCCTGCCGAAATAGCSCCGCTGGGTGCCAGGCAGGCTGCCGCCGGATCTGCCCCGGGTTTATTTGCCGCCGTGGMAATAGCCAGCGAGAGGCAAGGCCCCAGGGCTCCGGGTGGGGGGCAGCTGCCGCCTCGCGCGGGCTGGCTTCGCCCGAGCGAGCGTCGGGAATAGCGGGAGGAGGCGGCCGCGCTGAAAAATAATAGGGACCCTGCTCTGCCTGCCGAGCTGCACGGTTGCGCCTAGGAATAGCCCCTTTGCAACTTTTCTGCAGCTGAAAACGGTGGCATTCAGTGCATTTTCTTAAAGATTAGGGGCCCAAATTTATGCAGCGCAGGCGCAGCCCGAGAAGCTGCCCCAAGCGCGGGGCGAGAGCAGGGCTCGGGCTGCAGGGCTGCGCCGGGTGCGTCCCTGAGCCCGGCTGCCACGGGCCCCTCGTCCCTTAGCGCGGTACCGCTTCCCCTTCGCCCAAGGAGAACGAGCCCGGTAAAGTTAAAACCTGAGCTGCGCTATGTTTATATTAATAATTTCCGCTGGTGAAATATGGATCTGAGACTTTCCTCCTTCATTTAAAAGCAGTTAATAGGCAGTAGTGGAAATGTACCTTGGACGTAGTGATGGCCGTGACCTGATTTCACATGCGTTTCTGATCTAACTTCTGCTTTTTTTTTTTTCCTTTTTTWAAAAAAGAATTATATATAAAATTGATTTTGGGAGCCCTGGGAAGGAGAAGGAAACCATTTATTTCAACCCCCAAATTCCTCTGAGCTGTAGAAACATTGTCAAAGTAATTGTAGCCTTTTCAATTTTTCTCTGTAGCTTGCTTTCTGTGTAGTCTAAAGGAAAACCTGTGCTCTGTTGACAGATGTCACTTTTTTTTTTCTTTTTAACTTGTGACAAATATCTCCCAAGATATTGCTTGAATGATGTAAAATTGGTTCACGTGTGAAATTGTAAARTTCTAGCTTTTCGTGAATGCTTTATCATGGATATATGTCTGCCAGTTTCTTCTGGATTAAGGTGTTATACCTTTGGTGGTGTGCTGTGGGATATCATCTTAATCATTTTTTGCTGTAATTTAATCATCTTAATTAAAACTGCATTGAATTGTGGAAAGTAATTTGGGTCTGGAGAGCAGTGGGTTTTGTATTTGTATTTTTTTTTTTCCTTTTTCCTCCTTGTTAGGAGACGGTAATGGTCTTGGCAAGATTCTGCTGAAAAAATTAGCCCAGTGTACAAAAACTCGTGTTGCCAAGTTAGTACAGTATTTCTCCAGCTAATTGTGGCCTTGAAGGGTATAATATAAAAGGTCAGCTTTGTTAGTGAACTACAGGCTTCTCCTGCGAGACAGAAATCCATGTCCTTATCAAGGATGAAATCGAGGCGCCCTGGTTACACARTTGAGCTTTGCTATAATTTGGACATCATTAGGCTCTTTATTAAAGCAGCGGAAGAGTCTAATCCATCTTTCTGGGCTTTGCTTTCTTAAAGGCGTTTCTGGGTGTGAGTTTGCGGGAGGACTTCCTTCTCTTCCCCTCCGCCTCGAAGGGGTCGGGTGAGAAGCTGCAAAGTTTCCTGCGTTTTGGGCGTTCTTTGTCACGCACCAGGACCCTGCGCAGTGTGTTTTAACTGCGAGGCCGGTCCCCCTCCTCTTTGCTGCTTCTTGAGTTGAGCAGAACGAGGAGGATGAAATTCTGGAAAGAGCAGCTGCTCCTTTTGGTTTGTCCTGTCCTTTTTTAAAAACCTTTTATGAAACCAAAATCCATTAAAAATGTTTGGCATGACTTTTTTCTTAAACCCAAACCAAAGCACTTTTATATTTTATTTTTTTTGTGGGGGGACAATGATTTTGACATGTGGTCCCAGGGCAGAGTTGCATTGGAAAGGGTTTTTGTACTTTTGCCACTTTTTCATGGCGTGGGTCTTGTTTTCTTTAGGATGTTGGCACTCGCGGGGACGTGCTTTTGTGGCGCTGACTTCTGGATTGTAAAACATAGCCAGCTCTTAACATTTCTTTGTTTGATCGCTCTCTTTCTTACCCAGCGGATATTTTTCTAGTGGGATAGATAAATGGATCTTTTTCCCTTATTGGACAGTTCGATCTGATTATGCGCGGCTATAAAAGTTAGCGTTGTGCTTTGGCAGGGCTTCCTTTGCGACGTTTTGGCGCCTCTAAATCTCGGTACCTTCAGCCCCGCTGTTTTTGGGTACATGATGTGCTGCAAGTGCCCGTGTCCTTGAGACATTAACGGTGCTGGAAACTCTTGCAGGAGCAGCAGTATCACATCATCTCCGTGAACAATTGTTTTGTGCAATATATATTCCAACTTCACTCTAATGCATCCTGGAGGTGATAGTCCTTGCAGCGTAGCTGTGGGGTGCRGGAACGCTGTTTTTAGCACGCGGAGATGTGGACTGGAGCGGGGAGCAATGCCCAGCGGCGTCCCGGCAAGGGGAGGTCTGCGATCGCCCGTCTCTGAAGGTGCCTCTGAAGATCCCATCGGTCCGGGGGAAAGGCGGGGAGGTAGATTTCTATTGTTTTGATAATTTAGCATATGGAGGACTTCAGATTCTGCGAAAACGCCTGGTCTCGCAGGCAGTTTGTGCATCTCTGCAGTGGCTCGGCTCGGAGTAACACGTTCTGTCTTCAAAAATTAAAAAAAAAAAAAAAAACTTGCGAAGAGACCGTGTCGTGCTTGCAGATGAAGAAAGCTCTGTCCAGGGCTTCTGGCATTCAGCRACTTCCTTCTGGGAATACTGCTTTTTGTCGAATTGGCTTATCAAGGGCTCCTAAACTCATCCTGGCTCCTGGCTGCATGAGCAAATGGTGGCAGAATATTTGGCCACATTTGAGATAGTTTGGGGACCACTTCATTTGGGGACCACTTCATTTGCAACCTCCTGGCCGCTGGTGTTTTCCGAGTTTCTGTCTAAGGGATGCATGTGCTCTTCAGGACCTCTCCCCAGGTTTCTCTTGACACGTGCCAAAATCTGCTCTTTGAGCAATTGCGGGGGCCGAACGTTTCTGTGCTGACAGGGTGAGCTTTCTCRGGCTGCAAGATTTTAGTGAAAGCTTTAGGTTATGAATGTGTCATCATCTCATTACGGTTCTTTACCACTTGGCGTCCTGTTGGTCTAAGCGATTTTAACTGTCTTCAGCCTAAATTGAGTGCTGCTTTCAGTATTTATAAACCGTACGACTGTTAAAACAAACCAAACCTCCGCTTTCAGCAATGGCAGAGGGCTTGAAGACAAGAAGTTGTCTCTAAGGAATAGTTAGGGTATAAATCAACCTCTGACTTGTGGGTGTTGGGAGGAAAATTTCCTTTGGGACTTGTAATCCAGAGTCGACCGCCTATAAATCTGCTTGGATCTTCTGCTGAAGTGTATGGTAGTCCTGGAGAGCAGATTTTGGACATAGACCCTGGGGCCGAGAGTATGACGTGAAAAGCTACCTCCTCCCTTCCCACCGCCACGGATAGATAATCACTTTTGAGTTGAGATTGTTGTGAAATTAAGTGTTAAAAACAATAAGTTCATTGTCCTGCTCTCTCCCCTCCCTCCCAGTAAAACCCATAGAATTGGCTTTAGATGCTGAGAACTGAAAGCAGTCAACAAAAAATAACTGTTGGGGGTTTTTTTGTTTTGTTTTTTTTGCCTTCTGGGGTTTAAGGTGTGAGAATGCATGTTGGTTGTATTTTCATACTTCTTAGATTTTTCTTTCCCAGTCCTGTTCCTCAAGGGCTGGAAAGCATTTTTCTTTAGATGGAAGTGAAGATTTTACATTTTCTTCAAATATTTGTGAGAAATGGATCTGTAGAAGACAAAAAAAAATCCAGCTCTTTGCTGGTTAGTGAGAAATTCTGGGAAGGAAAAAAAGGGCAGGAACTAACTGCCACTGTATTTGGAAGTACAGGATGGCACGTGTCAGCTGGAGAGGATGGTGCATGAAGTTTCTCATTGCAGACTTCCTTCAAACCAAGGGGTTTTTTGTCTTTGTGGGGTGTAGCTCAGTTGCTAAAGCAGTCAGTCTCTCTTAGTAGCTCTCTTAGTGCTGCAGGTGAAGTTTTGCTCAAAGGCTGAAGACTTGGTCAGTTAACGTGACCAGCTCTGGTCCTTTGGGGCTTTCCATGAAGGGCAGAACGTGGTTGATGTCTCTGAGCTCTTCATGGGCAGAGAAATTCTCCCCAGAAAGGTAAGCTATTTGTGTGACAGCTCTCAAACTTCATCCCTATTCTCTGCTGGGATAATACCAGCACTTAGGGCAGCTTTATGCTGCTCAGTTGCCTTGTGGGGTTCATTGGTCTCCAGGTCTGGAAGCTGCAGGATCAGCCACCTCCTGCAAGAAACTGGACTGTCAACTCCGCCTGGTTAATACCTCGTGTTTGCGGGCTTCTCTTCATCCCTGGTGGCATCCTGCGCTTCTAAGACGTGGTGTTTACAGGAGGTTTCTTCTGATGGCAAATGTAGCCGGTGGCAAGTGGCGTACAAGCTTGGGAATTGTGGTGTTTTTTTTTTTTTTTGCTGAACGTTTCTCTCTTATCGTTTCTGACGCGCCTTGCCTGCTTTTCTTCTCGCTTTTTCTCGGGGTCTGCTCTCTACACCTTTCTCTCTCGGGGGAAGAAATTGGCTGCTCTGACTCGAGGAAACGTTTTCTTGCTCGTCAGAACAAACGCAGCCGAGCCCGGAGCGCGCGGCGGGAGCGTGCCGGGGTGGTTTTAYGGGCGCCGCCGCCGAGCTTGTCAGCGGCAGCTAGGCCAGGAGAGCCAGGATGCTTTACAGATTACACAGCTTTACAGATTTTTATCTCCGATTTGCAGGGAAGAGTAGCCTGAAGTCAATCTTGGCAGCTCAGTAGAGGAGATGGCTGTCAGAGCCGAACTCGGGCTGGGGAAACCTCTCCCTGTCCTCTCCCCGTCAAGAAGGTCCCCTCCTCAGCCTCTTCTTTGGACTCAGTGACAACTGATTTGCTGTTAGCGAGGAGTCCTTAAAACCATGCCCGATAAGGGCTTTTTATTTATCTTCCTCCCCGAGCGGCTGGCTGGGGGTGGATGCTTGCAATTCTTTATGCATTTTTCTTCTCCGGCTCCTTATGTTCGACGGGCTCTGGAGGCTGGCGCAAGCCCGTTTTCCCGGAGCTCCTCCCTGGGCTCGCTGCCTCCCGCCTGCTTGGCACGGTTTTTTTTTGCAAGGTCGGATGGATTCTGCTGTGATCTGATGGATTTCGGCTGCAATTTAAAGACGTTGCGGGGCACGGCGCGCGTGGACGTGTGTTGAGCCCCTTCCCTCCCCCTTGCTTCCCGTAGTGCGTTTTTGCCATTCCCTTTAGCGGTTTTGTTGTTTTGCAGAAGATGAGCTGTTGTGAGTTAAATCGCAAGTGGACAGCAGGTAACCGGACTGAATTAAACTGGTAATGTCCTACAAAACCCATTCTGCCTACCTGCACGTCTTTTGAAATGCCTTTTATGTGGACTGTAAATTAAATTATTGTTGTTGATCTTGCTTCAAAGAAGCTGCGAGAATGAGTTAATAGGAACTCCTGAGAGAGCTCTTGTAAGAAAGTCTCCTCTTGAAAAATGAGAAAGCATCTCTTTTCCCCTTTTCTATTCTAGCTTTGGAAAATTAGGGAAATATTTATTTTGCCTTTTCTATTTCTCTTTTTCACATTTAAGAAGAAGAAGAAAAAAATCTGTAAGTGTCTTAAGTATTATCTTTTCTTGCAGGCTTCATATTAAAAATATTCATTAAGACCTCCTTGGTTCAAAGTATTGTGGTGAAAGTAATGTCATTTTTGATTGTATTGTATAATGATACTGGGGGGCGGAAAGCCTGGAAATACTTGCTTCCCAGGCTTTTCAGTATTTCTCTGCTAGGTATGAACCTGAAAGGGAAATGGAGCCATTCCTTTCTGCTGTCAGAGTTGACCTAATGGTAGAAGATTGGGGTTTAAAATAATTCTACAGTTTTAGCAGTATACAATGGTTCTTAAAAATATATATATATATATATATATATATATTTTAATTATCCTATTTTTAGGGATTTGCAGGGTCCCAACTCCCAGGAGAGGGAAGGAAGGGGATCTTTAGAAATGTCTAATGCTAATATGATTTGGAGAAGAAGGAATAGGGTGGTAGGAAGTCTTGCAGGTAAAAAGACAAGATGGCTTGTTGCTGTTTCTTTTCACCACTTCYTTCACTTTTTTTATTTCTGCACCTCTTCTGCTTCTAGACTTTAGTATCACACAACTTTAATGTTTTTGATATCTCCATCTCCTACGTATTTAATTACCCATCCCTCTGTTAAGTTCCTCCTGATGAAATCAAGAGACTTGGCTTTCGTTCTTCAGGGCCGGACAAGTAGCACTTGGGCGTATTGCAAAGCAGAAAGGCCTAYGGCACGCGCTGCCGTTGCCTGCCTGAGTATCTGGGGACTCGTTGGCACAAAAGGTATTGCAGAATTAGCTGGGATGTGAATCTGCAGCAGCCTGGCTGCTCCTCAGTCACTTGCTCTGCAGGCGTCCGTAGTGCACGGGGATGCTGCGAGAGCTTCTCCACTTGAAATTTTCTACAGGATTTGAAACGAGGAATTTCTTTTTTTGTTGTTGATTTTTATTTATTTTTTTTCAACAGTTCAGAGCATGCATTAGGTACCTAATAGAGAAATGCCCCCCCCCCCTTTTTTTTTTTCCCAGCAGTGATGCCCTTGTTGAATTTTCCATGGAGAAATTCATGCTTGTTGTCTGACTTGTAACTGAAAGCCTGGACTGGCTGTGGGGCACTTATAACCCTGCAGGTCCCTGAGCACGACTTGGTGTCAGGAAAAATAGGGGTTGGGGGGGGAAATAGCTTGAAAGGTATTTAAGAGTCTAAGGCTGGTGCCTTTCTTGCCTGACAGCACCCTGGATAACCTCGCCTCCCAAACTGGTCGTTGTGGCTGACACAACCCCTATTTTTTCTTTTTATTATTTTCCCCCCAAGTCAGAAACTATCTTTTCCACAAAAGACAAAGGTCACCCTGTGTGTGTGTGTGCAAACCTTCCATCTGTGAAAGGAATTCCATAGCCTTTGTCCGTGTAGAATTCACCTCAGTTGATCTGTGCCACATGTCCTTCAAGGTAAGCTGGGTAAGTGGCTAGCAGTCAGCGCGGAGAAAGAGAAATCCCATTTGAGGCTCACCTGATGCTACCTGACATTTTGCTTATCTGGAATGAGAAGATTTTCGTATGGAAATTGCTTGGCTGGTCCTGAGTTTCTACAGACTCTTGCAACGTATTAATCTTGAGGGTGAACTACAGCTTTATAAAATGAGGAAGGTTTTATTCTGTGGTGAAGGCTTTTTTTCCCACTGTCCACATATGTCTGCTCGAATCTCTTAATGCATTTGCAAGGCTCACGTTAGACATGTTGAGAAGCTCGGTGAAGTCATTTCTTGTATACTTAAACATGCGCATTAGTTTTGCAAAGTCGGAGCCTACTTACTCATCCCCCTGCTTACTTTTTATAGCTGATAGCTCCTGCGTGTTCCCYGCTTTTAGGTGGGGCTGATGTATTTGCGCTGTCTCCTTGGCCCTCCTTCTTGGGCACTTGTGAGAAGGTTAAAGTTTGCAAAGTGCTTTAAAACGAAGCAGTTGTTATTGCAATGTCCCGCGTTAGGAAGCGTTCCGGGACACATCGTTTCCTYAGAATGAGGTTGCTTGGATCGGTGTTGTGGGCAGTCGATGTGTGTGCGCTGTGTCAATAATGGTTACAGAACCACCCCCGGCCTCTCTCCACTGTAATATTTTTGTTTTAAATGGGATCTAGAATTTATAACCATCAAAAGTAAATTTGGACTTCTACTCTGCTTGCTTTTCTGATATTTAGGAACCAGCCTTAGCTTTGGGGCATCTTGATGCTTTCTGGCTGCTCTTGACTTCATGCCAAGGCTATGGGATTCTTGAGTCTGCGATCCAGCTTTCCATGACCGTCCGATTTTTGGGCGTGCTGTCAGCATGCAACAAATAACAGTGGTCCTGCTTTGGCTCAGGACCTGGTATATGTTCTTGTCCTTATTCTAACTTTTAGAACTTGATTTGGCAGAACAGGTGCCATGGCTGCAGGAGATGTTTGTTAATGCAATTAAATACTTGTCGTTGGTCATAAAAGTTATTACAAGTTTGCATTTTTGCCACTTTTGATTGACACGCATGATGTCTCTAGTGGAAAAGGCAGCATCTTTTGCATTTATTCCCTCTCCCCTAGCCCCCAAAAGTTGGGAGCTGGGAATAGCTGGAGAATGTTCCCCGATAACAGGAGTGTTTTGGAATCCTTTTCCCTGATACCAGCAGCACCTTCTTGTGCTGCCGGCTCTCTCTGCCGTTGGCCAGGCAATTGTCTACTCTTTCCATGTCCCACCCAGCTGGCCACCATGGTGAGACTGTGTTTCCCCCTGTGCTCTCTGCTGTGTGCAACCAAAGTGCAGGAAGAGCCTGGAGAAAAAGCTAAGGGCCACGCGTCTGAGGAGGACATAGGAAGGAGRGAGGCTGGGCAGCTCCTCCGTTGGCTTGGCAAGCTGTAAGCTGGGCTCTTCTCCTTTAAGCGCTCTGTCCACGTGACCTTCTACAGTTGCATCTCTTCCAACATTCCTGATTTTGCTTGGCCCAGCGCTTGTTTCCAAGATAGCCTGCTGGGTGCTCTTTAAAACGTACTGTAATCCGGACGTTGGCTCCATGTGGTCTGCAGGCCACCAGCCAGGCTGTCAAATGGGAGCTGCTCTGCCAGGTCCAGCCTGACCCTGCACAGGGAAAGTGCTTGGGCCAGTCTTGCTGGTGGGTGCAGCTCTGCTTGCTGCAAGGGGCTGAAGGGGACCCCGCTGTGCCCRGCAGCCGTCCTGCCCCACGGCAGGCAGTGTCCTTCCCAGCCATGGTGCTACTGTGTATTTTGGAGTGCTAGATGGGATTTTCCTTCCTCGAAGGAATTGCCCTGTGCTAAAATATCTGCATGGAAAAGCTGCTGCTGTCCTGGCAGGATCTCATTTTTAGAGTGCCTTCAAATTTGAATTTGCAACTGAACCACGATTTCTTTTGCATTCTTCAAATTCAGCCCAGCTTTCCCTTCTGTAAAAGTAGTAATGCTGCAAACCTCTCCAGCTGCTGTTACAAAATAAATGAGTTATTCTAGCTAAATTGAGTAGATAGGGATGGAAGCACTCCTGCAAATATTGCGCAGGTTCTGAAGCAGCTGTTGGCAAAACTAGCCAGCATTTCGTACACCCTGGGCCCCAAAAAAGAAATGCTATTTTGCTGGAGTGATTTTTCTTCCCCCTTCATTCCATTACAAACATATTATAGTCAAAAATACAGAATTATGTGAGCTGCCTCATGGCAGGGAGAGGCCYTTAAGTCTGCTGTGCAAAAAGACAGTCCTTTCTTTCGTGGCAGCTGGTTTCTCTGCCCCATCGGTCAGCTGGTGACTGAATGCCTTTTCCCAATAGTGGAGTTTGCCTTGTAGGTGTGTGTCCTCTCCTGCCCCCAGTGAGCTGTTTCCTTTTCTGTTGTGCTCAATGAACGGCCCAGCGATAGCACGAGTAAAAGAAGAAATGGTAATAACTTGAATAAATCATAACAGAATCCAACAGGAACGAGGAGGGACACGTCGGGGACGCTTGGTGGCATTCGTGAATGCTACCGTTTTCTCTAATGTTCTCTCCAAGTCTGCCTCCGAATAATGCTCTAGGGCCAGATGCGGTTTCTCTGAAACTTTTGGTGCTCCCAAGGGTAATTCCTATGCACACTTTAATTTAGGCATACGGTTAACAATTGAGCCTTCTCTGCCTGACCGGTTGGGGGAGACAAAACAGCTTGGATCAGGACCAAGAGCGGAGCAGCCATCGTGCCGCTCGACTTGTTTTTCTTTTGGATGCCTGATCAAAAATTCCCCCGGCAGGCTCTCCCCTCTTTAGTGGAGAGGAATATTACCGCCAAGGAAAACGCAGAGAACCAAATTCTTCTGCCTGCTGCTACTCGTCGCTTGTAAAGCGTGTGTCCTTTTGGATTCCCTTCTTAAATGTCTCTCCTTTCCAGTCCTGATCGCCTCTTAATCCATCAGGCTTGCAATCAGGCACACGCGGATGGGAGTTTTATTTTTGYTTTCTTGCTACGTGTGTTTATTTGCGCGCAGCCGCGTGTCCCATCTCTGACCCAGCCRCTTGCAGCCTCCGCCAGCTACTCCSTTCTGCCTGCTCGGGAGCAGCCGGTAGCAAAGTCCAGCGACAGGCTTTCCATTGCCGGCTGGGGTAAGATGCCGTGAGTTTCTGAATCAATCCAGCTTTAATGCCTTGCTGTCAGGGATATTTGAATGTAACAAAGACCATCCTCCCAAAGCGGGGAGGAAAAAACCCTAAACTCTTTTAAAGCTTGCAATCAAGTGTCTGCAAGCTTGTGCAACCAACTGACCAGAAGGTTGATAGAACCTGTGAGATGTTCCCAATTACCTCCCCTCCTTTTAAAAGATACTGAAGAAATTTTGGCTCTCTTCAAGCAACTTGAATTCGACTTTGTGCATTGAGGAATTCCTGCTTTGTATGGAACAAAGCRTTTAAAAAACAAAAAAGTGTAAGCAAAGAAGAATCAAAGTTGCATAAAGTATTTTAAGCTTTTCCACCTTCCAAAACCTGAAGTGTGCAATTCTTCAGAGTTTGGTGCAATAATTAATATAATTGGTTTTTAGACCCTGGTATGAGGTATGTCCTCCAGAAAGGCTGGTTTTTGTTCCTGGAGTCCAAGCTGCCTCATCTCCTCCCGCATCYGTGCATCATCCGGCGCTGCCGCAAAGCTGAAGGCTTGCTTTGATTTTGAAGCTTTTTAGCAAAAACTCAATACTTGGGGAGTGCTGGCAATTTATTTCCTGTCACATTGTAGCGACTGTTAGTTTAAAAACTCCTGCGGCTAACTCCGCAGCGCCCAAATAAATTTTTGAAGTGTTGCATGCGGTCCGACGGCGCAGAGCCCTGAACAGCAGCTTCAAACTAGGCCACGCTCTGATTTCGGTGGCGACGAGGTGCTTGCGAGCCGCAGCTCGGGGACCRGGTGGACGCGTTGCTGCGGTGGCATCCGCTAACGCGTCCTAGCTATTGTGCTATAAATTCTACTGRAGATCAGGCAGAAGTAGTGTTTATGATGATGGGGCTGGGCAAGGCAGAYGCTGCTCTGCTTGGTTCCTCTCCCAGGACCTCCCCTGACTGCGAATGAGGACTTCCCTGCTTTACCCTCGCTAGGATTTGAGCAGTGTAGCTAGGTGCAGTTGTTATCTCGTGGTAAAAATACCGTTTTGGGGGGGAATTTTACTTGTTATTTGCTTTTTCTTAATTCTAGTTGTAGCCTGAAAAGCCAGTACTGTTTCTTCCCACTGCACATGAGGTCAAAGACCCCACATACCTCATCTGAAACCTAAAAGCACTTGGCGAACAACACGGATAGTTTTAATAGGTGTACTTTAGCTTGTGTTGTGCTGATACAATGCTTTAAAATGCTACGCCTGCTATTTGGCTGGGACTTTCGGTTGCACGCTCTGCACGCTTCGAAAACCGCTGCTCTCCTCCGGGCAAGCTCCCTTGCAGAGGGAGGACCGGGGAGCTGAAGGGTCTCAAGTTGCGGTGATCCGCCTCCGAAATCCTCAGCCCGACCAAGTCCAACTCTGAAATCCTCAGCCTGACCGAGTCCAACGCGAGTTGCGAGGATATTGCCCCTTTGGAAACTTTTTGCAAGCCTCAAATTCTGCCCTGTGCAATGTGCCGTTCCCGTGAGACTGAACTTTATCCCTGCCCCCTCCAGCCCCTGTGATTTTTTTCTACAGGCAACACTTCTTGCCTCAGATTTTTTTTTTTAGTCTGCATGATAAGCCTAAATTATTCTCTCTTCTACGACTTGGCCATAAAACCTCCTGCATTGTCAACCCRCTTTCCGAAGCGGCGGGCGAGCGCGCGGAGCTCGGTGCAGTAGGTCATCAATGTATCGCGCGTATTACGGCCATGCCTTGGCATTTGTTTTTCGTTTGTAATCCAACACCCAGCTGCTTCGGCGTCAAACTACAAGCAGCTATGCGGTGGTTCGGCTAGTGTTAAGGAATGCATTGTGGTGCTGTTTACTTCATTACGTGGAAGGCTTGTATGTAGTACAGTGAGGCTCAATTAAAAAAAAAAGGCTGAAAAACCCGCGCCAGGAAATGAAAGCTTAACGTAGTTGTTAACCCGAGTCGAGGGAGTGCGACCCAACAGYGAAAATCGGGTTTGCATTCTGCAGTCATTGCAAGCATTCTTGATGATGAGAGCGGAGATTACTTTCAGTGCGATAGGGAACTGGACCAAAAAAAAAAAAAAAGTCCCCGTCTCCTCCTCTGCTGCAGCTGTTGTGTTGCCTCTCCATCTCTGGCTGGGCGAAAAAGYGCTGGTAAAACCACACCAAGGGCAGTAAATGGTGGTTTCCGCTCTGTTCGCATTTCCCATGCCCTGCACGCCAGGCAGAGGGGGCTGCAGGTGCGCGCATGTGCTGCCTCGGGCAGGAAGGGATTTCCGGGGCATGCAAAAAGAGTTGTTTGCAAATTAAATGTGACGCCTGCAGGAGACGTCGAAGTGCTGGTGAGCCAAACCCCTCTGTGTGGCAATSATTTTTGACTCTTCCACTTGTTCGAGCAGCTCAGACCCCTCTTCTGACCCCTTTCCAAGTGGGAGGAAGAATTATTAAACCCAGGGAGTGGCGGTGTAGACGCTCATCTCGTGGATGGGGGAGCTTAAACTGCAGCATGGTATAGAYGCCATCAAGCAACCCTTGGGTATACTTGCTTTTTGCTGGTCCTCGTCTAGGTTGGTGTTTCGTTTGTGGACTTGGAGGTACAGATATTTCCAGCTCCAGTACCCTAGACTCTCTCATTTTATTCAAGTGGTTAGAGGCGAGTTGCCCTGCACCTTAGTTCATATCAAGTTTGTTAGTGAAAGTGCACGAGGTAAAATCGTCTTGAATTCGTTACATTTAGTTGGACAATTAGGATGCTACTGACTGATTATTGAAAGGGTGGTAGTAAGCAAGGCTTTTGCTCCGCTGATGAGGATTTTGGTCCCCTCAGGTCCCCTGAGCTGCTCTGTCTTTTGGGGGCCGACAAGCGGAGGTATGAGGTTCTGAAGTCTTAGTGCTCCAAGTAGGAGATGGCAGATCTCTTCCTGCTCCTTGCCAGGTTGCTGTYGCCATGAAGATGTTTAGTCTTCTAGCTTGCACAACAGCTTTTCATAATGGACTAACATGCTGCCTCTGAAATTAGGAATGATTAATGAGGGATATTCCAGCCCCTGCGCCGCAGCGGCTGGCGTTGGAGGAGCAATGCGAGGATGCAGCGAAACTCGGGGAGCTCAGCCCTTGCTGCTGGCCACCGAGTCGCTGCCGTTGATGCATTTGGTAGGATCAGGGCGAGGGTGATTAACGCTGAGRCTCCCGGTTCGGAGCTGACCACGGCGTGCAGCAGCCCAGCAGGAGACACGTCCCGGGGTGCTGCCAGGAGAGCGAGAAGTGAACTCGTCTCGCCTGGGAGCACAGCATGTGCTCGTGGTCCCCTGCTAGGGCCACCRCACTGCAGCGGGACCTGGACGTGCTCAAGCAGATGCAGCGCTTAGTAATTGGGCTTTGTTGGTTGGAAGCGTTATGTGTCGGAGTCACTTTGTGGTTTTGCTGGAACAGCGAGAGTTATTATCTGCTCCTTTTGCTTTATAAAGGTTGAGTCCGTTGAGCTCCCTCTGTTTTTTTTTTTTTTAAGAAAGGAAAGAATAAACATGGAATTGGGGATATAAATCTAATGGCGGCTTGGCTTTATGGCCTGGTCACGCTGCACAGCAGGGTGGGTTTTTTTTTTTCTTAATTCTGAGCTACAGGTCAGTCATTCCAGTTTTAGGCTTGGTTTGGTTTTTTTTGTTTGTTTTTTTTCCTCAGTTCAGTCATTTGTTATTGGGGTTTCTAAAGATGATATTGTTCTTCCTAGCTTCTTGCTTTTTGTGTGGAACCAACAACTGCCAGTCTTGGTAACGGTACAGTAAACTGTCAGGTAAGGAGATAAGGAAGTCCAAAGTGACGGATAGACATAGCTATTTAATAGAACTGCCTGAAAATGCGCTCGGTTTTTATTTGTGCAAAATGCCCCGTGGCATATTTAGCCGCATCGGACTTGTTATTTATTTTTTGGTTCAAAGATCTGCTATAAACCTTATGTATCACTGACATGTTTGGGGGGATGCCATTATATCCAGCAAGCAAACTGTGTTGGGCTCTAGTTAGAGTTTAATGAGTAAAGGCTGGAACGCTGACCTTTTCCACATCTCTCTCTATATTTTTTTCTTTTTTCTTTCTTTCTTTTCTTTTTTTTTTTTTATATGTGATACTGCCGGTAGAGACTTGTGTCCGACTGCCCTGAGTTTGCAGCGAGAGCCACGCTTTTATCAGAGTAACTCAGCATTGCTTATCAAGTCCCTGGAGAGGAGTTCAGTTTCGGGGCCAAAAGGAGAAACTCCTTTTCGCAGAGGAATGAATTCCAGAGAAATTGGAGAGAAACTAGTCTGCGCCAGCTCCAGTTTTGGACGTTGCGTTGATGGAGGCTGGTGAGCAAGGAGGTAGCTCCTTCCTGGGGAGGAAACACACGGGCGCCCTAAAAATCAGTATAGAGGCAGCATCCTTTAGAAACGGATTTCTGTAACATGTTACTTTATTGGGAAGAGCAACTTTTCTTTTTCCCCCCAAGCCTATTTGTACCGAAGCCAATTAGAAGCACTGTCGAGGCATCCCTTAGTTCCAGTAAGCTCGTTGTCCTTTATAGAGGCGGTGAAGACGGCTCTTCTGGCCTCGAAGGTGGTGCTTCCAGAAGGGTTTCTCCTTGTGCAACAGCAGCCTTTAGATTCAGAGAGGTGTCGGATCCTTCTAACGTGTTCGGCTGCAAAATGGTTATTATCCAACTCTTTTCATAGCGGAGGGCACGTAAAAGTGGCTGTGCGGATTTCATTTCGCTGTTTTCCCTGTCAGTGCAGGTTAGGTATCTTGTCATATTCTGCGGTGGCTTTCATTAAAGTGGTTTCCAAGCAATAGCACTTCAGTGGGTTTTGTTTTCTGTTTTGTGTGTGTGCCTTTTTTCTTTTTCTTTTTTTTTYCCMWKKTTTTTTTCCCCCTTCTCCCTCCTTTTCTGGCGGCGCATTTCAGGTCGCGTTCGAGATGGCCAAAGCAAGCCACGTTTTTGATGCCCCCTCATCCAGCATGCAAATCTTTCCAAACAATTTGGAAGCGGCTCGTACCTGTGCCCCATTTTTTTTTTTTACAGATTCCCCGCTCCATTTCCAAGATTTAAAAACTAGCTGATGGCTTCTTATATGCTATGGGATAGTCTAAAAATAGCACGCCGCCCTCTTTAACAGAAGCATGTATTATTAAAGAAGGAATGAATAGGTGCCTGGAGCTGAATAAAGTCACCCTTCTTGCTGAAGATGAGCTTGAAAAACCTCCGGCCAAAAGGTTCGACCCTCTTGCGAGTGGGAGCAGCTCCTCAAAAGTGCAATACTGAAACTTTTAAGTTCTCGGCTTCTGCTGTTATTTGCCTTATTGGAGGTAGTTCCCAGGCGATGGGCGTTTTGCTCCGAGAGGAGCAGCCGCAAGAGTAGCGGCTTGAATCCTGCGCCGGTGACCGTGAGCTGAACAAGCTGCCCTGTGTCTTTCCCCCTCCTAATGACCGCTTTGGAAAAATTTCCTGAAGGGTGTTTATAACCATTAGGCTGTCGAGGCGGTTTTTTGGCTCCGTTTTGTGTGTGTTGCTGGTTGGAGAGGAGTGTATGCAATAAGCCGTTGCTGTCTATACATTTAATTTTAAAGGACATTGCAGAGAGCAGGTTTTACTTCCCTCCCTCCCCCAACTGCTGCATTGAATTTCTTTCCCTTTTAATTATACTGAAAAATGTGGGGGGAAAAAAATATATATATAAATATTTATAGTGGGCTTTGTGGCTTTATTCCATGAGTGAATGAGTGTCCCGAGGTTGATTATAATCTGCCATTCAATCACAAATCAAATGTATCTATTCTGCAACTTTAAGAATGAAACTTCGGATTTCTGCCAAAGGCAGAAGGAAACGTAATCTGATGTCGGGAATGTTATTAACTCACGCTGCAGTGTGGCCAACAAATGCATTTTTGTTATCCCTGTTCCTGAGCAACTCAGAAGTGGATTCCACGACTGTGATTCTTGTTAGACCTGTTAGGAGGGGGGATGGTGTATTTTGGACACTGCCAGTAACTAATTTTTGGAAAATAAATGTCAAGCAGTACGCTTTGACATTGAATTTGATTTAGTGCGTCTTTTAAAGCTTTAAAGTTAATAAAGGGTATTTAGCAAGGATTAAGAAATGACTGGGATGCACAAGTATTTTTTTCCCCATCGGATAGTGTAAAACCTCTATTTCCAATATTCTACTTTTTCCCCAGGTTTCTTTCTGACAGTCTGAGTATCTTCCCCCATCCTTTTCACGTGTGCTGGTTATACGAGAAGCAATCTTACTGTCAGAACAGGGTGTTAGTGGAAATGGTACATATCCATTCACCCCAAAGGATGCTCGACATCAAGCAAACCCTTTGTATTTCCTCAATAAACATTTTTATTTAATTTTCTGCTTTGTTTCTCACTTGAGAAATGCCATGCTGTTTTGGAGATGTGCCTTTTCCCGCTCTGATGAGAATATATATTTTTTCAAGAGAAGCTATAGAAGGGTTGAGTGTTGATCCCTTGGTGGAAAGCAGGAGCTAAAAAGCTTTGTGCAGGACGGTTTGTTTATAACTGGTTATTTTTCCTCAGCCTGTGCCTGTCTTTGCTTTATAAAAGAATGGCCGAGAGGAAAGGAAAAAATATCTCGGCTTTCATTGCCGAACATTTGATTGTCACTTGTGTGTTAGTGGGGTGATCAGATCTCATCATACGAATTGCCCAGTGTGTGTAATTCATCTCTGCTGAGCTTCTGGGACTGGTTCTGGACCAAACTGCCCCCGACAGGACCTGGATGATCTTTGTACCAATGGGAAAAAAAAAAATCTATTTAGATGTGGTGTGTGCAGCATATATGTTATATATATTATTATATGTTATTGTTGCAGATGTAACTACTGAGCAATGGACGTCTTGATAAAATTTTCTTAAAAAGAGGGGGGAAAAAAAAGAATTTTCATCCCTATTTCTGTTCTTTATTAGCTATTTCTCTTTTTGTCATCCAGCTGTTGTAAGCCAGCCAGGTAGACTTTTAATGGTATGGATTGTATTTTATAAAGAATCGAGCGTAATAGAGTCCTAACTGGAGCCCATAATAGAGATAGTGATCATTATTGGCAGTAAAATCTGGCAAATTCACTAGAAGCGTCTAGTGATTTTTATAATGTTAGATGTCTGTCTTATATACAGCTTAAATAAATGGGTCTCCAATTAGGAATCTAAGACTTAAATCAGAATATTGCTCCCACAAGTTTCGTGATGTTTGTTTTTGACTTTGAAGAGTTGAAATAAAACCTCTTTAGTTTATCACTTCTCCCCGTCCCCCTTTACTAGTGAAGGGAATTGAAACAATAACTTCAAAATATTTTAAAAGCAGTCAAATGAAATGTTAATACAATTTTTTTTTTTTTAAATAACCCTTTTTCTCATCTTTAAAGAGTCTTCACAACTCTCTCATTGCTTATGTGCCCTGGTACTTTATTGTGTTGCTCCTGCTGTGGTGGCCTCCGTTGTCCGTTTGTCTGGCTCTCCTGCGGACATCCTCGGCTGTTCTTCCATGTATTTCTGAAACTGGTCCGCAAAGCCGTTTCTCTTCTTCCGTATTATTCTTTAAGGCTCCCTAGCTCCTACAGAGGACTGGTATTTGCAGCTGCGTGGAGAAAGGACCTTTTGATTTGCTCAAATAGATAAAACGAGGAAATACTGGCTATATCATTGCGTAGGTGGCTGGGGGTATTAACTTTCCAAACCCCATGAATTTTAGATGGTTCTTATGTAAAAATCACGTTATCTGCCTATCTTGTTTTGCATTTCTGTTCTCGTCTCTATTGCTCTCCCCTTCCGTTGCTGCTCCTTGAATTAAACAGTGAATTAAGTGGTAGAAGTGGAGAAAGGGAGGAAGGGCAGGAGCTTTTACTTATATGCTTAAGTGATACCTGGCAGGGCAAGTGCTTGCTCCTGTTTCATGCCTCTGGATACTGCTTCAATACGAATAATATAGCCCTTCTCATGGAGCAAGACATCAAATTCCCTGATAAACCATCCGTTGGCCCCTCTCTGGGGTTAGCTTGTGCTCCCTGTGCTGGCCAGAAGCTTTTACGTATATTTTGTATAGACTGCAGTCACCTTGAGATATTGGACAGTGACCCGTTTTATTTTCTCGTGGCCCTTCTCGTGGCACACGTAGCTTGGAAGTGGTTAAAACCAACGGGGAGAGCCGAGTAAAAGGAGGAATGGGGTGGAGGGGGGAAGAAAAGCAAGGTCCTAATTTTTCTAAAAGCAAGCATGGCTGAACACCTGCTGTTCCCCCATGGAATAATATGAATTAGCATCCAAATGGAGGCCCCATCGGTGGTGCTGGCTGCTTTTGAGGAGTGTCTGGAGGCACTTGGCCAGGCAGAGGCGTCCTCCGCTGAAAGCATCCGCGACACAACGGCCGGGGGCCCACCGGCCACTGGCATGGAGAGCTGGGGTGGGGAAAACGCTATTTAAATTTCAAATGGCCTCAAGTTTGTGCAGTTGCCATGTCAATAGATCAAGTTCCTAGAAACGCACGTGAAGCCGGGTTTGCGCAGAGCGGTGGGAGCCGGCGTTGACTCCGGCCGCCTTTACTGCGGCAGCGGGAAGTCAAYGCGGTGGGTTGAAAGTGGCTCCGCGCCACCGCCGCGGGAAATTTAGCAAATTCCCCCAGCTCCTTTCTGCTTTCTTTCCAAAGGGCAGCAGCRTGTTTAACTAGATTGGTGTAGCTTTATTTTTTTTTATTATTTTTTATTTATCTTTTTTTATTAAATTGGGCTATCCAACTCATCGCACCTTTTAAAAACCCTAGTCCAGGGCAAGGCTTAAAAATCAGTGTGACACCAGCAAAGGTAACAGGAAGGCAAGGAGGACCTGGGCTGTAGTGATAAGAGCCGACGGTTACTTAGTGCAGAACAGTAGAAAACAAAAGTATGAAAACAAGATGGGCCTCACAGCAGTCGTATTTCATTTGGAGAGCTGATAAAGGTTGCAAGCCGTAACCCTTCTGATTCTGGGAGCATCCTCCAGAAGCGACCCAGTCTGACCCTTTCTGGAACCGTTATCCTTTTCTAATTGTAGATCTTGCTCCTTTATTTTTGCCGTCCACCCAAAATTTCCATACGTCTGCCCCTGGCTGTGGATGGGGCTTCTTGGCAGGGCTTGCTGGAGACGAGGTGGTCTCTGAAGAGGAACCGGATGGGAGCTCTGGAGGGATCTGGCTTTGGGAAAGGCCTCGGCCCTTGTTAGCAACTTCCCTAACAGATCTGTTGGAGTGAGAACGTATCTGATAGAAGTGTCACGGGTGAARACTGCTAGGTTTGCTCCCCCTCTCCGTCCTGGGGGAGCAGAGTGAGGAGCGACACGTTGTGCTTCTGCGAGCTGTTGGTGGTGGCTGATGCAGGAATTGGGTTTTGTCGCGGGTCTCATCATATATATGCATTTGGTGTGTGGGTGCACGCAGTGAGACACAGGAGAGCGTTCTCTTTGATTTCTACAAGACACGTTTAAGACACTTCAGGAGATGCTGCATCTCTAAATATGTACTTTCCTTCTCTGTCATCCGTGCATGCCTGAAAAATTATTATTTTTTTTCCTCCTTGATGCAGTGACTGTATAGGCTGTCCATATCAAAATTGCTCTACAACCATTCTTTTTTTGGCTGCCAATTCCCAATAGATCTATGAATCTAAACACCTCCATTTACGGGGAAGGAGTGCCACCAGGTACTTGTGATGTTGAGTTTGACCTGCTTTGATATTTTGGGATGTGGCATGTTGCAAGCTGTCTTAGGTCCTCATCTTTGCATTGCTGTATCACGAGGAGTGTGCAGTACCAAAGCTGGTGTCTAGATTTTGAATTTTAAATGCTTTGGTATGGGTTGTTTCTTCCTGTCAGGATTGTGCCTGCTGCTTTTATATCCTCGTGCTACCCCTTTAGTATAATCGCTTTAGAGGTCACCACATGTCTCCTGAGGAAAAACTAAACTTAAGCAAGCGAGTGAATGACCTGGCAAACTGCCACGTGATGTTGGGCGTCGATGATGGGGCCTCTGGTTCTGCATCTCGGCTGAATGTTCCTGCCCCCTTTCCAGACCTCTGTTAAAGCTCTGGGATTGTGGTACCCGAAAAAGGTACTAAAAAGGGCTAATTTGCATTTTACTAGATATAGCGGGTGGCATGGGAGAAACATATGCCTTGGTTCCTAAATGGGGAAAAAGAAGATACTTAGGAGGCAACAACATTTCTGTGACTAACTATTTTCGATTGTTTTTATAAGAAAGATGAAGACTCTTAGAGCGTTTCTTCCCCTCCAAAACATCTACCATACAGCCTAATTAGATGTCAAATAGACTGCAGTTCTTAAATTGGTTTAGTTACACAATGCAAAACATTGCATTGGGAAGCAGATGGCATGTCATTTTTAATATGTCTTGTAACTTGCCTGAAACCACTTTAAAGTTTTCTTAAAGAAAATGTTGCTACTTCTGACCAAGAGAGATGCCACTGAGTATCTCTCGGGATAACAGCAAGATGTTGGGTGAGTGTCTTGCAAATGTTGTCTGTGACTTTGGGGGCTTAGAGGTAGAGATATCTTATTTAATGGGGTTTCTATTCAGAGGATGGAGAGCTGACACTTTCTTAGAAAAGTGGGACCCTTTCAGATTGGACAAAATTTCTCAAATCAGACACGAAAAAATTCAAGCTATAATATAAAAATCTTTGTCCCAGATAGTATAGAACAGTTGAGTCTGATTAAAAAGCGTTTCAGGATATGCCTTCCTTACAACCATATATGTTGTATTGGAATCAAGAAGATACTGTGAATAGGAACACAGAGAAACAGAAACCTACCAGCTGCGTGGGGAACTTCTAGCTTGATTTCCAAAAACACAAAAATGGCTCAATATCTCGTAACTTGAGCCGTTACAGCATTAATAAAGACAGTATTAAATGCTGCCAGGCTGTTCCGTTGCAACCTTAATTACAGAAAGAGTAGGAGATGAGTGTTGGAGTGAAAAATGGGTTGAGGATTGAGGTGGCGTGGTAGCAAACTAATTCTTGTACCAAATGGTTTAGAGGGAGAGCTGTGCTTTCCTAATCAAGTGAAAGCTGGAAGATAGGCTCAGCTGCATGGGGATTCCTTCCCAAAACTATGCTTTAATGGCTTTGGAGGGTATATTAGCTGCACAGGTGGAAAAGTCTTTAATGTGTTGGCAGTGCAATGAACACTGAGTCAGTAATAGGTGAAGAGATTAGATTTGGATAGGGTCTAGAATATGCRTAAGGTCAGTTTAGGTATCTTCAAATAATGTTGTGCTTGCAGACAGATGGTTTACCCATTGTGGGTTTCGTTAAGTGTCATTAGAAGAACAGCAGTTCAGGCTGGAGGGAAAACTAGAAAAAATTCAGCATAGGCAAAATAGGTTGGAGAATTTAATTTCTCCTTGGTGTTCTTCATACATACATAGCATTAGTTGTGTTACCTCAATGCCTGCTTCTGAAAGAGATTGATAAATACAGAGGTTTTTTTTTTTTTAAAGAGTATTTTAACCTTTAGTGCAAACTTTTGAAGTATGTTCTTCTATTATTGAAAACTACAACAGAACAGCGGCATTTCCTCCGTCTCTTCCATCCCCTCCCTCCTGCGTTGGCAGACTGCAGGAGGAGCAGGGTAAGCCTTGCCACTGGGCATTCGCTTGTCAAAGATGCTTAATTGCCCCCAAAAGTACTAATCTAATATATGAACAAATACCGGAGCAATTAATTGCATTGATTTAAGACCCATTTCCCCTCTTTTCCGCCCTGTCCCCCAAATCTTTTGTCAGATCACTTCTGCTTGTGGCAGATAAAACGGTTGCAAAATTGGGCGATGCATTGACCATTTTGGTTTCGGAAAGATGGGGTTTGCTGGGCGAGCGCTGCTTGGAAAGGGAGGCAGGAGATGGAGGGGAAACCGCATCTGATGCACAGGACCCTGCATTGTCCCCATGGGGGGGGGAAAACTCTGCTGGATTAAACCTTCCCACCGGCTTTGGTGGGCGGAGGAGAGGGGAGCTGGCCCTTTTGGAGCTGTTTTCCCACCCTTTAGTCCCCCTGCTGGTAAGAGAGGTTATAATTAGCCTCATTAACACGGTGTGCGGGGCCTGAATCCGTCTCGCCGCCGCTGCTCCCAAGGATATCTCGCTGAAGGACGATATGCGGAGCGCGTTTGGCACCTGAATGCGCCGGAGCTTTTTGTCCCCGGCACTAATTGCTGGCATCGTCCTTCCCGCCGCTGTCAGTTACCCGGATTTCTGGGAAGGCTCCTGAATGGCRAGCGGTTTTCGTTAAATGAAAACCACCTCGCCTGTCCGTTTGATCTTTTTAGATGGCGGCAGGCGTTTTCCTAGTGCTTCTGCTGCCTTTACCCGGGGAGGGGAGGGAAAAGCAGCTGGGGAGTTGGCACGCGGGGGAATGCGATTCCTCCCGATGCGGAGCCTGGGAGGCCGGTAAGGGGCTGCGGGAAGCTTGAGCGGACGGTGCCAGGTCCCTGTTCAGAGGCACCCTTCCCACCCCCCCCAAATGGGAGCGCGTGATGGCGTGGAGCCACGTAGAGGTTGGAAAGTTCATGGAGCAGCAACCGGGTGGAGGAGAAGGGGGAAGCGTATGAACGCAGAAGGGCTGTGGTTAGCGCCGAGCGCTCGGGGAGAAGGGCTGCCGGGGTGCTTCCTTCCTTGGGAGCCTCTTCTCCATCGAGCGCCAATGGAGCCATCTCACTTCATCCCACTCTTGGCGAGATTTTTTTTTTTTCCCCTCTCTTCTGGTGTCCAGTGGGTTTCATCCTTTGTGGGTTTGTGGACCACTGTGCATTCTTATTGCAGGCTTACCCYGTGCAACACCTTTTAGTTGCATTGGCAAGGGGCTTGCCTTTGTCAGCTCTCTTGTCGAGACCCTTCTTTCGTTGCAAAGGAGTTGGGGAAACYTTCACCACCAGTACGCTCTTCGCCTTGCGGTGGGAGCAAAGATCTTGCAGTGTTTAAGAGCAGTGGGTGGGAGGAGCGGGCTCTCCAGGTGTCTTTACGTATTGCTGGCTGTGGGTGTTTGCCGGCCTCCCAGCTGTGCCGAATCACTGGCTTTGCACGGTCCTTGCATGGGATTGAAACAGCAGCGGTAGAACGGAGTAAGAAGTGAGGAGCAGCAGAGTTTGGGGAGCACYGTTGATTTTGCCCATCTCCTCTGCAGCTGCATGTTAAGATCTGAAGCATCTCAAAAAAACACACCAAACCAAACCAAAAAAAACCCAAACCCCTCACCTCCACAAAGTTCGAATCGCTGCAGTAGCTGTGCTGTTTAGAAGATGTGGGAAAAGGAGGAAGTAAGCAAGGCGGTGGGAGCCCCTATATCTAAGCACTGGGTGCGCCATGGACCTTGAGAGGGACGTTGAATCCTGGCTTCTTCRTTGTTTTAATTACAAACGTTTTGCTAATCCACTCGTTTGCGTGGAGGCAGGGCTCTAGAAACAGCCCCGTGACATTACGATCCACCGAACGAGAGTGAACCAACAAATCCGACCTACCGTCCATCTCCAGTTCCTGAAGATATTTTCAGAAACTGTAGTTTTTGTTTCCGCTACATCCCACGAGCCCCTTCACCAGTATGAACTGGTGGGCTACTGGACAGCAGGTAGGCCCTGTGACCATTTTCCCCCCAATTTTATTTTCCATAAAATGTGAGTGTTTTCAACAGAAAACCTGACAAGTCATTTCCTATCATGCATTGTAATTATCTATTATAATGGGGAATAAAGGATTAATTAGTTTTCAAGCTGCAGATATGATTTAATTAGTTTTCAAGCTGTATCTGAAACACCTGTCTCGGCAAAAATCAAAGTGCTTTCATTTGGGAAATAAAAAAAAAAAAGGGGGGGGGGTTGTGGGGAGGGAGAAAGAGCGACTCCGAGCTTGCTCACGTTTACAGGCAGGGTCGCTCTCCGGCTTCACATCCCCGGCAAGATATGACACATTTTTTCTTTTTAACTGTCCGATTTATGACAACTGTCTAATTGCATTAGTGGCCTGTGGAATGAGGGGTGTGTGTGTATATATATGTGTGTGTGTGTGTATATATATGTGTGTGTGTGTATATATATGTGTGTGTGTGTATATATGTATATGTGTGTGTGTATATATATAATAGGCTGCTTCTTCCCCTCCTCCATGGAAGCATATTCCCGGCTCGCTCCCTGGGAAGCGATTTTCGAGGCAATGAGAGTTTTGCATCTAGGAGGCAGGGAAAAAAATTGTCCGCTCTTGCAAAAAAAAAGGTGTTTTTTCTTTCTTTGTTTCTTTCTTTTCTTTTTTCCTTTTCTGGCTGTACCTAAAGATTTTCTTCCTGTGTGTTTTGTTCCCCGCTTCCCCTTCTCCGCACCCCCCCGCAGCGTATTTCATTTCTCGTGCCCCAGCCCGTCGCACGTAGGGTGCAGCGCGCTTTCTTCCCGTAGTAGTAGTAAAGGTCATGCTTCCCCGCGGCGGCTTTTTTGGCTCGGCTATTTTTAACCCCAAAGAGAGCGAACGGGCTTCATCCCTTCTCCCCTCTCCGCCGGAGCYGCGGTCGCCCGCGCCGCAGGCTCTGCCGCGCGGCGAGAACGGAAGGACTGTAGTTTATTTTATTTGTATTAAAATTAAAAAAAATTATTTATTTACTTATTTTTTTATTTTTTTTGCCTTTTTYCCCCCCCCGGAGCCGCGGTTCTGCGGTCGCGTCGCGCCTGGTCGCTCGCCAGCGGCTATAAATAGCCTCGCGTACGAGCGAGCGGAGCAGCGCCTGAATGAGGCAGAGCGGCAGGGAAGGAAAAGCCCCCGCCGGCTTCCAGCTGGCCGGCGGCCAGGCCGCGCGCCACCGCCACCAGCACCGCCGCCAGCCCCGCGCACCCCGGTGCCGCGGGAAGAGCCCGAAGCCCCGCCGGGAAGGGGGGCTGCTCCCTTTTCCCCGCTCCGGAGCGGCGGCGCCGCCGCCTTGACGCCCCTCCGCTCTCCGTCCTGGTGGGCCTCCAGGTCCGCCACACGGGTGGAGGACCTGCGGTGGCCGAAGGGCCCTCGCTCGGGGTGGCTTCCCCTCCGCGGCCGCAGCGCCGGAGCCTCCTAAGCCCCCACGGAAAGCGGAGAACGGCGGGGTGCGTCTCTGCCTACTGCTCCTCTCCGGAGGAGCCTTCGCCCCCGCGTGGTCCCACCTCCGCCACCGGCTCCCAGGAAGGGCGACCGCCCCCAGGGCTTGGCCCCTGCCCGGTAATTTTGGGTCGTCCCCCGCTGCCGCCTTCTCTTCTCCCTCCTCGTGCCGCCTCCCTGGGGAAGCGATGGCCCCTTGGGTGGCCGCGGGCCCCCGCGACGGGAGCTGGGCGGATGGGTGGGAAGGAAGGGTTCAAATGGACGCGCAAGTGGGCCTCCGTTTATGTATTGGTCGGTTCTCTTTTTCCCCATGTGCGAATATCGTAATTTTAATCAGAGAGTTTGCTCAAAAGGTGTGTATATATTATATATAGTTCCTCTGTGTGTGTGTGTGTGTGTGTGTGTGTGTGTGTGTGCGCGCACACACACACACAGAGCCTTTGTGTCATATATAGAAGCCTGGGTTAAATGGCATTGCTGTATTGAATCAAATGACTTTTCACCGGAACACTTAGGGATGCTTTTTCATTAAAGACTGGAAAAAAATGATTAAAAAAATTTTGTTGTTGTTTGTTATTGTTTTTTTTTTTCTTCCTCTTCTGTCCAGTTATTTCAGCTATTCTGAAGAGCTTTCTAGGAAGAGTTGCAGCTTAAAATGGAGAGTGTGTCAGATCTGTGGGAAGGAAAGAGGAAGAGGGGGGAGTTTGCTGTCTTTTGGCTTTTTTTTTTAAGGAAAATAGTAAAAATGCAAATGGTTTTTTTGTGTGGACTGAACTTGCAAGATTTTAGTCTAAAATCTGAGCATTTCAATGAGTTACAAGCTACCAAAAAGAGGGGTGAAAAGTAAAAAGACTTAGGGAATTTATTCGTTTTTCCCTCCTCCTTTTCTAATTTGCTCACAAACTTGGTGAGGCACTTCACTAAAATTGTATCCTTCAAGCAGGATGACTAACTATTTAGCTAGCCTGCTGAAATTCCTTCAAACTTGAAGGGATGAATTAGCCCTGCAGAAGATACGCAGGTGGGAACATTAGGGATCAGCTGATATGCTGATGAGGGCAGCATTAGTTTTTAATAGAGATGGTAATGAGCTAATGACTGCTTATATGGCAGAACAGTATATTAAATGTTTATGGTATTCCGAGCTGTGTTGTACTATGACTTAGCAGTTACTGTAACCTTCGCTTCCCAGAATATCCTCAGGTCCTGCGTAGTCTGCTTCGAAGAAGCCATATAATCTGATGTTGTCTTAAGTGTTTTGGGAACTTCTCCTTTTTTTGGAAGCTTTACGCTAATTATGCTGATGATCATGCAATATAGATAATGCAGCCTTAATTTTAAAATAATGCTCCCTCTTTTTGGTTTCATACCTATTTGTGTGCTATAACTGCATTATACTGCTGGATAATTTTTTCCTGTAATTGGATAGTCTCAAAATGCAGAAATTGCACTCTATTTATTTGAACTATTTAGAGGGAAATTAATTGGCCTATTTTTATGATTGTTCTTTTGTGTCACAGTCTTATTTTTAACCATCTGATTTATGAGGCTTGGGTAAAAGGACCAAAAAAAATCTGTCTCTGTTTGAACTGCTGATGCTTATTTTACGGAGTTCTAGGTTTGGATTTTGTAGCTTCTGTTTTACTAGCGGGATACAAAGTTTATAGCGGTTAAGCTTTGTGGCGTAGTAGTGATTATGTGCATGCATTTCTACTCATGGAGGAGAATATGAAATACAAACTTTTTATGTTGTGATACTGAGGCCACTTTGATCTTACGTAATGAAATGTAAGATGCTGCAAAACGAAGGATTGTTCACGAGACTGAGAGTTTTCTTTCCCCCTCCTAAATTCTTTAGGCATCTCGTTCAGAAAGGAGGGAGAGGAATGGGAGGGTGGGGATTTCATTAGTGGAGTTTGAGCGTTGAAGGTCGGCATAGCCCTTGTTTAAACCCAGACGGAGATTGTATGGGACACCTTGCTCTCTGAGGTTGTGGGAATGCTCTGGATGAAACCAAGAAGCCCAGGGATKGCTTTTTCCTTTTTCCAAGTAGACAATTTGTTCTGGTTTGATGTTATTTGTTAACCGAGACCAAAGATGAAATGCCAGGCTGACCAAGGAGTTTGCWGATGATAGTTTGTGAAGTTTGTACAGAAGTAGACATGGGAACACCACCCTTAATACCTGCTTTATTTTTAAGGTTTCTCCTGAGCTTCATTTCATTTCCTCTGTTGACAGCCCAGCGTTGGCTGCATTGCRTGTATGGGTTATGGGAGGCTTTTAGTGGTGCTTCTCCTGTCACTCGAGCAAGAGCATAATTAGGGTGTGAGCGTGGCAGATCACAATTAGTGACTGCCAAGCTGTGATAACTATGTGGCTGTCCCTGATGACGTGCCATGCCAAGAAAACAAGGTTTCTTGAACCCCCAGAAAGAGAGAGAGCACTGATGCCTCTGTCCTTGCCGAAGGAGTCGGTGGCTTCTCCAGCCCAACTTCTTTCTTCGGTCACAGTCTTTCATCTGGCCAGAGRTGAGGCCTGAAAACTCCTCGGTGCAGAGATCTTCCACCACTTATGTGTCCGTGCTGGGCTCCTAGTTGTGTTACCCCCAGAGGTACAACAACATTGCACACCGTAGAGGAAAATAGCTGTCGTTCCACCTGCTCCCTGTGAACACAGCTGCGAGTAGCAAATCTACCGCTATCGGACTGGTGGTGTAATTGCTGCCCACAGGCGTATGGTGTCCTGTGCTGCCCTGAGACTTGCTGCAAGGGAAGTCACATCTCWGATTATTTTCCTTCCTTTAGTGCTGTCATTTTAAGAAATGAGCTCTTGGATGATTCCTCCAGAAGGCTTGCTAAAATACTTGTCTGTCTATAAAGCCGTGACTCTGCAATCCGGTAAAGCAAGCTGCACTAAATTCTGGTATCAGATCAAAGACTCTGTGGCCCCATGGTGAGAAGCTCTGATTTGATGCAATCTCACTCTGATGATTTAAAACTGCTCAAATTGTTGACAGGTTAACTTTGTCCTTGAAGGCTTAATACCAGAGCAGGTATGTGTCCTGCTGTAATCACTCAGAGACAACATAAAAGCGGAAAGCCGACAAAACTATTTTGTGTGCCCGGGTTCATTTAACAGAAAATTTATCCATCCAGTTGTAGTGTAGTTTATTTGAAGCAGGTAAGTCCCCCAACTCATGGCCCATGGCCCTTTCTCCCATGCTSCTGGTGACATGACCTGTAGGAGGGTGGCACGGCGCTGAGCCGGGATGGAGAGGGACAGCTGGCACCTGCCGACCTCCTGGCTGAGCTCCTCCAACGTTGGCGAGTCACATCAGGAGACCGATGGAGGAGTTYCCTGTGAATGGGGAGGCTGTGTTATCCAGGGAAATGTGGTTATCTCTTGATAAAATTCTGTTTATGTTTTTTTTGGCAAACAGCCCTTTCCCCTTACAGTCGCAACTATCAGACAAGTTAAATCATTTAGCATAGGACAGATGTATTACGGAGACTGAGCAAAGTGAAGCACTTGGAGCTCTGTTAAACCRTTCCCTATAAAATACCCCTCTTTAATTACATTTGCTCGTTCTTGATGCAGCATAGGTTGTTGATAGGGAAGTGTTGTCCTCTAATAGATGAAAGACATCAGAGAAGAAYGCGTTAATGGTGGCATGAGGGGCAAATGCCAAAAGGTCTTCAGGATCTGTTGCTGTTGGAGAAATCCTGGGTTGATCCCTGCTCTCTCACAGGCTTTCCTAGGCAGACCGTGGTAAGTCAAAGTGTCCCAGTGCCGGTCTACAAGCACAGAAGATGCTTTCCAACTGCCCTGGAGGGCTGAAAATAAATATATCAAAGCTGTTAGATATTCATGGTATACATCCAGTAAGTGCATCTTGAAATCATATCCTGGTTATGTATATAAAAAAAAATTGCTGTGGTGATAAACCATGTGTAAGAGGTACTCCTTTTYCTAGATTATCGGGCTGGATGAGTTTAGGTTGGTCTGAGGAGCTACTAGGTCATGACAACTGAGTTCTGTATGTGAAGAACAAAATTCTTCTTCAGCAAATCTGTCTTCTCCATTACCACTGTTATGTATGTCTTGTATTTATGCATAAATTAGAATCATGGAAAGGGTGTTAGAAGTTGTCTTTTAGAGGCTTTTTTAGGGGGGGAGCAAACCATCATAAATGGTCTGGATGCCTTTAATCACTGGAGAGAGAGGAGATCACAAGTGTAACTGTATCATGTTGTCCTTCTCTATCTGAAACTTTGTTTTGGAGCATGAATTGTATAGAGTTGTGGATTTGAGAGATGCAACGCCATGTGTTTGGGGAAATAACCCTCTAATTAGTGAAAGCCTCAATTTTGACATTTGAAGTAGTATACCGGTGGTTGCTTGGAAGAATACATTTTCATGTSATGGGGTTGTCTGGTGGTCCTAATGACTGAGCTGAGAACGGCTGGTTGTTCAGGGCTAAGGATCCAGATGAAATATGTAGGCCAGAGACGTGTGCTATTAGGAGAATGATGCAGGCACGCTGCCAGGGAAAGAGAGGTTAAAGCACTGCGGCCTAATGCAGATTGACACTAAACCTTGCCAAATTAAACGTTCAACCTTTCCTCTGTCAGAGGTTGCATTAACCAATGGTGTAATTAAGAAAAAACTAGTAATTGTACTTTACTCTGAGAGATAGTTGAGAGGGGTCTTGTACCTTGAGTTGCAAGAGTGAATAATGCAGATGCCTGTTGAATCGAAGTGTTAATACTAACAGGTTTTATCAAAAATAATTCAGCTGGGAAAATTTATTCCAGTGCTAAGTAGAAGTTCCTACTGCAAAAAATTGTGGCCTAAAGAAGCAGAGAAGAGTGAGCATGGTTAAAAGGAAAGGTAAAGATGTTCTGTGGCTTGGCTCAACCGCTGGCTCCTTCTGCTCCTCTGCACAGTGCTAACCCAGTRCCAAAAAACGCCCCTGGCGCGATGCTGTCGGTCAGCCTTCATTTTTTGAAACCAGAGCTCCACCTGCTACAAACTAGGACATTGCAGAAGGAACAGAACCTCGTATTAGTCTTTTTATTATTATTATTCTTGGGATGGGAAAAGCGCTTTTCAAGGAGAGACCCGCTGTAATCATTTAGTGCTATCTGCGTGCAAGCTATGGAGGAGTTGTGGCCCGTACAGAGCAGCACAAGGAGTCTCTCTCTTTTTCTTCAAAACTCCATTGAAATGGCTTTTTTTTTTTTGTTTTTGCTTTGTGTTTAACCTTTCTTGAACCAGCCACATCTGGAGCAGCTGCTTGCTCGAAGCCAGAAGGCAGCGAGGGGCAAAGGCCGAGCGGGGCCTTTGGAGCTGGGAGGACTCGCCGTAAGGAAGGCATTAGCAGTGGCGCGCAGCTGCAGCAGCGTGACCATTAGCTTGCAAACACAGCATGGGGCCAGCCCTAGGCAGGAGTGGGGCAAAACGGGTGCTAGGACCCTCCATGTGCACCACAAAGTCCCGTTGGACCCTTGTAGGCGGGACGTTGGACGGCCAAAAAAAAAAGAGGGAAAAAAATAAAGAAAATCCCCATGGAAGGAGATGTTGTTCTCTGTGCATAACCCTTCGCTTAAAAGCAAGTGTGCTGCAGCTGTTCCTTATGAAGAAAAGGTAAAGGGAGTGAGAGATGGAGGTTAAAAATTAAGCATCTGTTACCTTTCCTTTTATTTATCTTTTTTCATGGAGGGAAGTAGAAGGATTGATTGCTCACGTAGCCATAATTTTAGGGAGTTGGGCTGTTTAAACTGCATTTCATTTCTTAGTTCATGTGTTTTATTTGCTCCACATCATTCATTTGCAGTGGGGAAACTTGGTGAAGGGATGCCTATCTACTGACCTGGAGAGGGTGGAAACCCTGCAGAAGCAGTCATGCTGATGCAGTGGCCCCAAACTTGACTGAATTTTGTATTTCTCCTGATGAAGTGATATATATATATTTTTTTCAAGTTCCTTTTTGCTGTAGATATTCTGTGTCATCTCAGCAAACTGTGCAAAAGTGAGAGCCTTGGCTGTGTTGAAAGGAAAATGTTCAGTTTTTGTGTCAGCATGACCTGTCAAGGTCCTGACTGCTTGTCTGCATGGTAAAAACCCAACCGTGTCGTTGCAGCATATATTTTCAACACGGTGCGAATAACAAAAGTTATTTGCCTGTGCAGATATGGAGGAGGAGGAAGAAATCTATTTTTTTGGGCCGAGGTTGACGGGGGGAGGAGCAGCACTGGATCAGTGGAGATGACCATATCCTAGTGGGGTTACGGTCAGTTGGTCTTCAAGAAAACCTCAAGTGTCATGAGGCTCCCATGAGCCACATAGCTATCGATAACCAATAGCACCATGAAGAGGGTCTCGGCATCTGTGCCTGTCCTTTAATGCTTCAGCGATGACCTGAGCATTGCCCCAGTTCTCCAGGTATCCTGGAACATCCCCAGTTTTTAAGAGCATTGCTTTTTGCATGTTATGCATGACTGCAGCCAGGACATCTTCCAGGAACAAACCCTGTGGGTGTTGTTTTACTCGACAGACTGAAAGCACTTGTTCAATTAATGCTGTATCATGGTTCGCTTTCAGTAAGCGGGAGGTGTCAGCAATTTTGTTTAGGAGCCTCTGTACGGCAGGATTGAAGCCGTTCCCGACACAAGGAGGTTTAAGTGCTTGCATTGATTCCTGGTTTGGTAGCGCAAAATATCTCGCGTGTGGCAAAGGTGTTGAGATTTTTCAAAGCAGCCTAAAAGATTTAAAGTGCTTTTAACATCTCAGTCACTGAGTTTTACAGGCCTTGGACCATTGCTTTTAAGCATCTGTAAGTCACAAATAGATTTAGAAGATAAAATGCTGGAGGGTATTTGTTCTCGCAGTGCATACTTTAGTTGTTATTTCTTTTGAGGAAAGTACACTTACTAAATTTACCCTTTTTGACGTTCAGAGATTGATATTCACAGATTTGGCCTTTCTAGACGTACAGTATTGGGTTTTATAAATAATGTTATGGCTTAAAAAGCAAGGTAAAGATTTCTGGAGATTTTGTAAATCTCCTGCCTGTCGCTGAATAAACTACCCAAAATATAATCCTTGCAATTTAACATCTGACATATGTAAGGAACTAAGTTGGGTTTTTTTTCTTTTTATTTTCAAGTAATAGCTGGGAAATAGTGACTTTTTTGGGAACCCCACATTTTTATTAAAAGCATCTAATTTTTCCCCACTTTTTAATGGAATAAAAATGTTCTGTGCTTGAATTGTTCCTCTGAAAATTATTTGAAAGGGCTAATTATTTGCTTGCTGCAAAAAGTAAATCACAATTTTGGGTATCCTACGATAGAAAGCCCCAGTGTTTGGGGGAAAGCGTGAGAAATAAGTGAATTTCAGTTTGCAGCTATCTTGCATTGCAGATATTTTGGAGCTATTTGGCTTTTGTCTCCTGTTTGTCTGTAGTGGCTCTACCAAAATAGAATCAGTGATTGCTGTGCTCCATCTGGCTATTATCTTGCTTTTTGTAATGCCCTTTTGCCTCTCCGTTCTGTGTGGCCAGCCACGGCTGAGAAAACGCTTGCTGGTGATTCCCAAAGATCTGCTCTGTTGTGTGTAACCAACTGTCAGGGACTCATCTGATGAATTGAAAATTAGCCAAATGCTTTTCCAGCCAAAAGGAGCCTGAGACGTTGTGGATGCATCACGCTGAAGAAAGCTTTTTAGGAGCTTAAGGTGACTGACTCRAAATACTCCTTGGATTATTAATAGCGCCCTAATAAACCTGGACAGTGATCCTATAAATTTCTACATCTTAAGGGGTCAAGCAGTGAAGTCAATATTAATTAATAGTCAAATGCAGTGTTTTATTTCATGTAATCAGCCTGCTGACAGCCCGAGGAGTAGCGGAGGTTAGTTATGCGCAGAGAGGGGGAGAGATGCCAGAGCATCCCATGCTCCGTTGTTATAAAGTAGCAAATAATCTGGAGCTGTTATGCGTAAGAGCTGCTAGTTTAACACATCGCCTGAAATACCGTTGCGCCCTTTTGAAGGGGACCGTAGGAGTGAAGTTCTGGTGGAGCTCACAGAGGTTTCTTCACCTGCAGGTGATGCATGGTGGAGCAGATCCACCTTCGGCACTGCGTTAGACCCCTCCGCTGGCTGTGAAGCGAAGCGGTGGAGGTCGTACGGGTGGCCCGTAGGTGTTTGGAGGCAGCCACAAGAGCAAAAGGCAGGCAGGACGTGAAGAGCGTGGCTGGCCAACTCCAGCGGTTGGAGTGGGGCAGAGGGTTGGAGGTGGGGCAGGAGGAGGGGTGCATTGGATAGTGGTCGAAAATGAGATCTGCAGTTGCAGGCAAGGGTGGGGTTTTAAGATTTAAAGCAAGTTCATATTTTGAAGAGGAGAATAAGAAGGGGGATGGGTGCAGGTGGGTGTGAAGGGCACCCATCGACAGGATTATGCTGGAGGAATTTGAGGAGAATCAAATCTGGGCTCCTAAGGCAGGGAAGAAAGAGGAGGGTTGCAGAAAGATAAATTGGAAACGGTGAGCTGGCAGGTACTGGGGAAAGTTTGGGATGTTTTTTCCAACTTACTGTTGTTGTTTTTGTGTGTGTGTGTGTGTGTGTGTGTGTGTGTCTCACTTTCTCTTGGAAGAAATGAAGATCTTGGGAGGAAGAATTAAGGGTAGGAGGAAAGAGAAGGGTGAGGACTGTGTGTGATGGGAAGGAGATGCAGAGGTGTTTAGTGAGGAGAGTGATGGAGTCAAGAGAATGGGACTGAGCAATAGGAAAAAAATTGGCTTTATCACGACGTTGCTATTAGAGGGCAGGCGAGGAGAGCGAGGATGCTGGGGTGGATGGTGGCTTGGATGACCTTGTGATGGGAACTCCAGGCCACCACGTTGCAGGGAGAGAGGAGTGATGCATATTGTCCAAGTATTTTGTACTTTCTTTCTAATCTGTTATTAGAGCGAATTAGGATACCTTTTGGCYACCATCTCTTTTCCAAGCAGCAGGCGTCTCATAAGTTATTTATATAGGATATGTCACCTTATTAATTATATTATTATATAACCTGGTGGTGATGATACAAAGTGTTCCACACTGTGAAGAGATTCATATATGACAGAGTAAGGCTGGAATCACAGCCCTTATCTCCTAACCAATGCTTTTTTGTTGCTGTTGTTGAAAAGAAATAAAATTTGCAGAGATCTGTGGCCAGTTAACCTGTGTAATACTTCATCTTTGTTGAAGAAAAGAGAGATTTGTGGCCAGTTAAAGGTATTTTATTGAATTTTTAAAACYTCACATATATGCTCATACACACATAAATAAAATATTATTTATATGTGAATATAAAAAAAATCACTGCCAGTACTACTTACAGTATATGTGTTTTTAATTCAATTTTAATAAATTTTGCCTGTCACACTGTTACAGTTGGAGTGAGTTTCCAAATCCCAGTATTCTTATTAAAGTCTTTGCAAGACAACTGAGTTTTTTGTTCCCGGTATGGTCTTCTAAGGTGGCGGTGCAGAGTAGATCCAAATGTTCTGCAACCTTTCCAAAGGAAAGCAATCCTTCATTCATTTTCCCAGTTTTGGCCCCAGTTAAGCAGAGAACATCTTGTGATTCTAGTTCAGACCCATCATATATTTATATATTCCGTCCAAATATTGTATTTGAGGGCTTTGCCTGAAAGATGCAGATTAAAGCACTTGTCTGAACACTCTTCTGAATCATGGTCTTTAATAACACCAACCGGATGTTAGGCAGCCTCTTTTTTGGGGACCTACTTAGACAACCAAGAGAAGGATGGGTGCCTCTTTCTGCCACACTCTGGTTTTCCTAATGCCTAAGAGCAAAGTTAATAATCTTTCACAATTGTGTATCCAGATGAAAATAAATACTTGTGTTTTTAACCACTTTGAAACAAAGTAGTTTAAATATTTTCTGGAAAGATCTTAGTTTCCTTTCACAAGTCCTTCTTATCCCAAGTAGTTTTATCAAGAAGCAAGACTTTGAGTGATTACGTTACAAACCTGTCCATTCCGTTCTCTTTTCCTGCTCGTCCTTCTGAAATTTTTGCCAGTTTAGCCAAACTTTCTGATGAATAAAATTTTCAAAGCCTTTATATGTTTTTACTAACATTCCCCCCAAAAAGCCTTCTGGRTTGAAAGGGTTGTGCTTCTTCCCTCTTTGTAGTCAGGTATTTTCCCCTGTCTGGGCTTGCTGGGTTTTGGGGTRCAAACTGCAGATGCTTCTCCTGCTGTTAGGACATTTGCAGGCCACTTTCCCACGCGACTCCCAGGCAGCCTTAAGGGAAGGCACWGGCACGCTGCAGCCTTCGTGAAATTCATTTTAGAAGTTCATCAGCCACAAGACGGAGATGCATGTGAAACCAGGCTTCGTTAGCTACRCTCCTGGCTTGTTTATTATTTTTAAGTGTGCATTTTGCACACGTGCAAATGAAGTAACCGGAGAAGGTCCATTTATATCT
The DNA here is from genome assembly GCF_003343035.1 of Apteryx rowi. NCBI lineage: Eukaryota > Metazoa > Chordata > Aves > Apterygiformes > Apterygidae > Apteryx > Apteryx rowi. The sequence goes on along the minus strand of NW_020451216.1, from coordinate 1,147,117 downwards.
CGGCTGGCGCAGCCTGAGSTGCCCTTGGGCAGAAAGGATCGCTTTGCAGCGCGGCTCTCCTGCGACCGGCTCTGCAAAGCTCTGCCTGATCGTGCGTGCTCAAACTGGTGCCATCCCGAGTACCTTTATCCAGCACACCGCTGGCACTGCCTTTTCTATATATATATTTGTTTTCTTTTTCTTTCTTTTTCTTCCTTTTTTTTTTTTTTTTATAGTGTTGCGACTTCATCTCTAGCTGTACTGGATTTTTGTGCATTTGAGGAGATAAATTGAGAAGTTCCACTTGAAAACATCTCGTTGACGGCCTCTCCTGCAGTATGGCAGCAATTTCTATCTCGGAGCATGTGTGGGTTTTACCTGTAGCAGCTGAGTTTTGAGTGCGTGTTGAAAGTCTTTTCAGTTGGCAAAGCGCATGTGTGCTTGCAAGAGAGATTGCCCCAATATGACGGTGGACCTTCTGTTGAAGCCAGCTACATCTGAATAGTTTTGCTGGATTCCTTCGCACTGCATGGGCGCAAAAGCATCTGAACTAGTGTGGAAGTGATTARTCTGGGACACTGCATTTTTGGTTGGTTGAGGGTTTCCTTTTAATCTGTGGTGCCGAAAATTGGTATGGGCTTCAGCGGGGATGAAGCTGTGTTCCTGCGGTGTGGATTTAGATTTCGCTGCAATCTGGCATGTCTTTTACTAATGAGAAAGCTGTCTGCCTCCTCTTCCCCGGAGGATTTCTTGCTCTGTTTCTTGCCTTTTTTGTTTTCGTTAAGTCTGTGCCTTCCTTAAAGCCCAGCAGCGTGAGCATCTTTTAGCTTCAGTTAAGCACATGCTCATGTACTCTCTTGACTAGGGGAGGATTTAAGTCTCTCTGCACTGTCACTTTCTACCGTGCCTCTTCCCTGAGAATCTGATTAAACAAGAATTATAACAACCCCCCGACTTTTTTAGCTACGTTCTGTCTAAATGCATCTGTGAAATAGGTAAATAAGCAGCTCGGTGTCTTCCTAAAGGACCCAGTTGTGCCCAAGTATATTCTTCCACTTAACTTGGCTTGTTGGGTAGACGGAGCAATTTTGGACTAGAAGATCTTTTTCCAGATGGGAGTGTGTGTGTGTGTGGGTGTGTTTTTTTTTTTTTTTTTTTTTAAACCAGTGTTGCTGTGTCCAAAGTTAAGCTTTTAGTGGAGCAGCCACATCTGCAAAGTGTCGGACCACGGCATAGTGGCGATGTTGGGAAAGTCCTGGCGACCCTGTGCCACGGTCGGCTTTCCCGGCCATCGCTTGCGCCCGGCTCCCTTGTCCTGGGACCTTCAACGCTCKTTTGCTTTTGGTGGCTAAAAACCTTTCTGCCTGGTGAGCGTTTCTGTGGCCGAGGCAGGGAAGTGCTGTGTTACGCTTTAGCTGTGCCAAGCAGGATGATTAAATARCTGCTTTACGGACTAATTCCCCTGCCATGGGGTAGGTGTGAACGGATGGCAGCAGACTGATGCCYGCCGTTGAGCTTGTTCATGCTGGTATGGGCTCCAAGCCCCATTTTTGTGATGGGGGAGTCGGGGGGAAAAGAAAAGGCAGGAGGTGCTTTAACTGGTGAAGTGTTGGTGTCGTGTGGGAATAAGAGGCAAGACCGCTGGGAACAGGGGAAAGATCCTTTAGGTCTCGATTGCAAAAAGTCTTTAGGCATCTCAGTATCTTGGGGGACCTAAGCAGGTTTGACAAGGGGGTTCAACCCTTGCATGATTATTGATATATATATATATATATATATATTTTTTAATTTGTATTATTTTTTAATTTACTTATTTTAAGCCCACAGCGAGTGCTGAAGTTGCTAAGAACCACGGGAGGATGCTTGCCTGCTCTCACCTCATCCCACGGTACAGCATCTCCTTGGGACAGGTTCCCATGCATGCAAGCGCCGTGTGGCCTCCTGGGTGAATTCGCAGTCACAAAAAATCTGGTTAAATCGACCTCTCTGGGAGTATTTCTCCTGCAGCCTGCAAGGCAGCGGTCATTTGTGAGGAGGAATGTAAAGAAAAGGAGGCTATTTGGCCAAATTTTTGGCTGCTCCTGGAGCAGGCTGTCCCTCAGCATTAGGATCGCTACYGTGATTGCACTGGGGAATGAGGGAAGGGGGGATTTCTTCCTTCCAGGATTGCTTCTGCGGAAATGCCAGCTGCCTCACTCCCCCCTTAGAAGAAACACAACAGGTCGGGACCAATTCTGTTGAGGCAAAACAGTCTTCTGCAGAGACTGGCTTCCTTTAGTTTGCTTTTGAATAAAAATCTGTCCTTCCAGCAATTTGACTATCTGGATATCTCTCAGCTGTTTTTTTTTTTTTTTCTTCCTTGTAAAATATAATAAGGCCTTGTGATGTTGTCATGAGCTGCTTCTGTGATCTTTAATTGAGCACAGATGATTTTTTTTGCTTGAACCTTTTTTTGGATGGTTTTGTATGTATTTTTTTTTCATATTTAATCAGTGTTTTCACTCAGCTTAAGYGTTGAGCACTTTCGGGGGTGGAAGTGGGCCTGTTTGTTGTTTTGATTATTTTCTTAAGTTGCGATTCAAACAGTTGAGCAGCAAATGGGTTCAAACCTTCCCGCGCGGGTTGATTTCTTGGGAACCGGCATGTGCCGTGCAGGAATTGGAAGCAGCTGGCGTGGCTTTCTAATTAACCAAGGGAGAGATTACGGCGTGATAATCTCACCCCCTTCATCTCCTCTTGCTTAAGTAAACAGAAATTCAGCCTGCATAAATGGAGTTTTGGCCTTCCACCCCTTGCTACCGGCGGCGCAAAGCAGAGCGCGGTCGCTCAGCGCGGTGGCGAGCTGCCCTTCGGCTGGGTCCGCGCCGGCTTGTCGCCTCCGGTGCGGTTGCAAAGCGCGAGAAAATGCCGAGGCTCGAACGCGGAGAGAGGGCGCTGCGCTGGAGCCAGYGTCTCTAACGGAGCTCGAACTCGTTGCGGTGGCCCCGGGTGAGATGAGCCCAGGTTATCCCAACGCGTGTCCTTAAGAGCCTTGCTTACAGCTGAACCCTCAATGGACTTTAGAGGCGGATGGCACGCGCGCGGCCRCGGGAACGGCAGATTGCGGGCGGGGGCAAAGACTCGAATCCCTTTTGGCCTGCTGGCTTGYGCGCTTTAGCAACGCCACGGACTAGTTCCCGTTGGAAACGCGGTTCGTTTCTAAATTAAGCCTGGGAGTCTGCAAAACGCTTGGCCCAGGTGAGCTGGAAAAAGGTTTTAAGGGTAAGTGGGTTATTTATACTCCGCTGCGCTTTGCGTGTGCAGCCTGTGTTGATGCTGCTTAGTCGTTTGTGCTTATTTTATGGAGAAAGACCTCTGCCATAAATACTTCTCCAACTACAAGCCATCAGCAAGCGTGGTCACTGGGRCATGGCATGCCGGCTGGCAGGGCTGCCTGGAGGAGTGCAGAAGCTCAGCCGGGGCTGAGCCACGCCAAGACAAGTGGTCCTAACGGGGTTGGAAGTTGGGGCATTTGTCYGCACAGATGCTTGTCCCCAGTCTCTCTCCTCCAGCCTCTTGTAACTTAACTTTAAGAAGTGGAAAGATCTTCAAGCACTGGAGATGCCTCGTGATCAATTGATGGAGGGAAGAGGGTTAGGCAGGAGCAGAAGCCTCTTGAATGCTGATGGGGATCCCTGTCTTTCCATGAGACGTCAGCAGCGACATTTATCTTCACATTTGTCTTGTGGAGTCTTTGGTGGGAAAGAGTTAAATTTCCGCTTACATACGTTCATCGACATAGCCTTGAGGAGGTTTCTCTTATTCAAGAAATAAATGTAGCACTTGTTCAGCTAAAAATATTGCGGGAAGAATTCCTCCTTTGACCATAGCCCTGATATGAGAGAGCAGCTGTGAGTGGGTTACATAAAGAAGTGGTTGGGGATGCATTTTTCTAAGGAGGCTTTAGTGAGGAAAGTTGTGGGGGTTTGTTTTTAAACTTCGGTTGAGAGTTTTGGTCTGATATACTTTGCATCACCCCATTCCCAGTTGACTCCATGGTGTTGCTGTAGGCTGGTGCCCTGTTRAAGGCCAGAGGCACTAAACATCTATTTTCAAAGCATTGGTGTGGCAGTATTGGGGCGTTAGAGGAGCCAAAGTCCCCGTTAACCTTCTTTTGAATCGGCATACAGATGCAGGCTRGCTTTCTGGGTAGCTCTTTTCAAAGTAGGTTGGAGAAGGCTGTTGGCTTTCTTTGCATTTGCCTGCAAAAGCAGAAAAATCTGAGGTTATCGAAATTAGTCCCCTTATGCGGCTGCAGAATGGAGCATATTTACAGCCGGTCGTTACTGCGGTGCTTTGCTTTCTACCCATACGCGTAGAGCAAGGAGAGGAATCTCAGCTTAACTTTTTGGTTTGGGTAGATCAATACGTGACACCAAATCTTTCTCATTGAACAAGGTGCCCCGTTTGCTGCGCGTTAATGTTAAAATGGATATTGACCTTGCGAATTGACTGCCTTCCTCCAAACGTGCGTGCCTTTGATCATTTCGCTGCTTTTTAAGAGTAAAACTGTTCCCTGGCATATCTCTGTGCAGTGGCATTTCTTTGTTTTGACTTAACCTTGTGCTGTAAGGCCTTTTACTCCTGCAGGTAATTTCAGTTTAGTGTTGTCATTTTTCTTCTTAATCCTATAGTTTATTGCTGCCTCAATAGGAAGAAAATTCTCAGAAGGCAATTGGAGTTGCTTATCTGTTATGTGAATATTGCAGATGGCTGTTGCTGCCCGTGGGTCTCGCTAAGGAGCCGGGAAGTCCTGCTCGTGGACGAGGATGCCCTGGGCTCGCTGCTTCCAGTCCCGGGCGCGTCTGCGGCAGCTCGTTTTAAATATCGCCTGATTTTTTTTTTTTTGTGTTGTCAAAGTAACCACGTCCCCCTTCCCTTTTTCCTCCTTTTTGCATTGCCGCCACCCCAAATCCCAGCCGAGATTTGGTGCCGAGGGGCAGATGAGGCGGCTGAATGCGTTCGGCGCGTTGGTTCTCGCGTAGGCAGGGTGCGCGGCCCGTGAAAGACGCGAACTCGTTGCAGAAACCTCCGAAGCACAAAGCTTTGGAGAAAGGATCAGCCTTATTAGCACATTTAAGGAGAAAAGGGGGTTTGTCACTGTGTCAGTTTATGCTTCAGCACATTAGTGTTGTAAATCTCTTTACGCTGGTGACTCTGTGTAAGGCTTGATTTAAAAACTGTATTTACTTCACTCCCTCAAAAAAAAAAAAAAAAAAATCCCTACCGCGCTAGTTTGCTGTAAATCTTTTAAACAAAGTTTATGCTTTTTGATGGCTGGAAGCCTCCTGCAGCTAAAATGATTTTTTTTTTTTTTCCCTCCTTCCCCCAAGCAATCTTTTGGTTTCCCAAGTATTCTTCTGGCCTTTTCACTTGAAAAGGAAAGGCAAACTTTCCTGAATCGAGCAGGGGCACCCGCTGAATGAGGCGAGGGTCAGTGCTTCTGGAGACTGGCTTTTCTCGCCATTGTGCGAAGAATACACTGAGGACGGCGGGAGCAGATGCGGTGCTGCTCTCCGGGCTTATTCTTCCCCTGTTATGGATATGAGCTGCCTTTGCATTAATGCCTCCCACGGCTGCTGGAGTTTGGCCTAAACTGATTAATATATTGAGGCTGTTTGTAAGCACCGAACTAGGCTCTTGTGTTAGGAGTTGGTGCTTTACATTGACACCAGCTCGTGTATTTAAAAAAAAAAAAAAAAAAAGAAAAAGGGGATGGAAAATAGTTATCGAAGGAAAAATCAGTGGGAATCTTTAGATTCTGTGATTTGTGTTGCTGGATGTATACCCTGCCCTTGTGATCTGTTGTAGAGGGGTATCTGCATGCCGTCCTGTCGCAGCTGTTATTAGCAAATGTAGCAGCAGCCCGTCTGTGTTAACGTGTTAGAGGCAGAGAGTAAAATAACGCAGCATCCAGGCATAGACTGGTGAATATGAAACATGGTTTGTAATGGTATGTGCCACTGGGACTTTGTTTCGGCAAAAAATACAATAACCATGGAAGGTGAGGGAGATCCTATTTAAAAATAACTGTATGCTAGTGATTTATCTGTATTTCATAACGCACAGAACGCCTTACTAGTGCTTTGAACACTAGACTACTAATAGCTTTTGTTTTGCCGGGGACTCTCAATCGAAGTACACCGCAATTACGAACGAAATGGAGAATGGTCRCTTGTGGTCACCAGGGTTTTAATGCTAACAAAAAAAGTATTCATTAGGGAAGAGGTAAAGCCGAGTTTGGCTTTGGAGCAGAGATGTTGCATCCATTATAGGCAGCTGGAAAGCTGGCAGATTCTTGCTTTGGGAAGAAATCTTGCACTTGCTTCTGACCATTTAAACTGTCATGAAAATCTCTGTCTTAAGTGAGAGTTACAGACATGGCGTTCTTGGTTTGCATCCGTCCCAGTAAGGAAATACCATTATGTTGCTGCATGTTAATATCCATGTTACCACCATGATGTTATCTTTTAACATAGGTTTTGTCTCATGGACGTGCATCGTTGCAACCGCTGTTTCAAGGACAGTATCTCTTTCACCTTCTGGAGCTCTCATCCTCTTGGAGCAGAGCAATTGTTTGGTTGGAGAATGTAGAGTACCTACTCATCTCTACCTGCCGCTAATGATGGAGGTGTTTTGGTTGAAAAATGATTACTCATGCTATCTCTGTCCCTTCTGTTCATCTCCTCTCCTCTCCTCTCCTCTCCTCTCCTCTCCTCTCCTCTCCTCTCCTCTCCTCTGTTCTTTTACCTTGTTCACATGCATGCATCGGATCCGATTTGCCGAAGGGAGAAGGTTGAGGTGGGTTCAGGTCTGGGTCCTGAGGCCGCATGAGGCTGCTGCTCCAAATCCCTACAGCTGTGTGAGCAACGCGTGAAAAGGAGTTGGGGTCGTTGTTTGCTTTATAACAGGCAAGGAACAGTCTTTACCCTCCGAAATGCCCAGATGGAAAATCTACCATGCACGTCCTTTCCCTCCGTGATTTGGGTGGAATTATTTGCTCTTTCTCGCTTCAAATTCTCCATCCCTCTCTGGGGAGCAAGCATTCCCTTGCAAAGAAGATAGAAGAAGAGCGGTCATAAGAAAAATGCAGTCTAGGGGTGTTCAACTACTGCTTTTTATGCATCCCACACATTTAGAGCAGCTATTTCAGCAGCTTTTGGAGATCTGGGCAGAGAAGGCTGCTTCTGAAGCTGTTTTTAAATCTCTTTCTGACCATGGGTGATGCACCATGAAGAAATTCGTCTGCACTGCAGGAGCTGCCTTTGACATAGCACCCCTCATAATTCAGCCTTGTCTGGATGAAATTACTAGTTTGTACCTGATTCATTATCAGAAAATGTCCACTCTCAAAGAGGAGCGATGAGACTGGATTAACCATGACATTTTACAAGGCCAGCTGGGAGAAACGCTTCATGATTAAGTGAAGCAAGTTTCTACCTGAGCTGTATGCTTTCCTCTCAAAAATGTTTCATTTTGGAGGGCAGGATGAATATTTTTCTGCTTTCTTTCTGATAAGTACCTTTTTAAAAGAGGGCTAAACTGCAGCTAGTCAAACTTACTCCATCTCCTGGTCAAACAGAGATAGAGAGATGATATCTTGAGCAGGATTTATGACGTATTTGTTTGCTTGGAAAACTGTATTTGATACCCAGCCCTAGATTAACCATTCAGGGAAGCCATGGGTCAGATGCCAAAGCAAGTCAACCGGTAGAAGTTTAGTGCTATGGGATTTAGATTTTTTGGTTTTTGTTTTTTTAGATTTTAAGTTTGTTGAAGAGGGCTACAATGCACTAGTTTAACCTTCTGCATAGCATGGGCGGAAGAACTTTATCTTCTGATTCCTGCCTGTCTTTTCTCTACTGGGTACTCTTGAGACTTAAAATCTGCTCCAAGATGACAGTCTACTTAAGCTTCTAAGATTGCTTAGCATTCAGTAGAGCTGGAAACAGCACGGCTGGCCGAAGAGCAAGATGATACTTGGTATATCAATTCCAAATCCTGTGGGAATTCCCGTGATGCGTCAGAGACTGTTGCTACTGAGGCAAAGCTCTGCTGAAGGAATGGGATCAAGAAATCTGATTGCAACGAAATCTAATATACACACTGGTGTATGAGTTGAAAACCATCTGCTTAAGCTCTCTTACTATTCCAGCACGATAGGTTTGTGTGCTTCCAAGAAGAACTGTGCAGAAGCTGTCATTTATTTATAAGTGGAAAATGGAAACAAGAATCTGGAGACGGGCATCTTRCATCTTCGGACAATGGACAGAAGATGCAAGAGTATTGCATCAGGACAAAATACCTGGGAGATGCATCTGGCTACTGCATATGAAGAAATATTTCTTTTGAGGGAATATTTCAGATCTCTAATCTGCTAAGGATGCAGAAAATCTATTTCAGATTCATAGGGCTTTACTGTGCACTGAAATGCATAAGAAAGAGGCACTTTATTTCTAGTACCGCTGTGGTGTATGCCGTTCTTGCTGTCCCTGACGTGGACAGTTTGCAAGGTGGGATTTCCCCAAAGCATTTGCTACTGCCTCGGTCCTGCTTTTAGAAGCAAAGGGAAATCTGTGCTGAGGCCCTTGGAAAATCCCTCCTGGAATGCCTCAGTCCTCTGGGGACATATATATGTGCCTTGATCTTGCTGTCTGCTGCTCTTTGAAACAAAGATTTTGTGTGCATCAGATAGTCAGGATTCCCGAATACTTTTAATTTCTCTCTTGCAGTTCCTAGCGCATCTTTCCTTTGGAAAAAGAGCACAGTGACAACTGCTAGAAGTCGAAGAACATGATATAATGCAGCTTTGGCACAGTCTTAAGTCGTGGGACAGAAAGGCGAGGAGGATGTCCTGTAGGTCTGAGTGGGGTTTTCTGTAAGGATGAACTCGGAGGAGAGGCTCTGTGGTTTGCACCGGGAGCTCTCCTACCTCATGAGCAGGTGCCCTGCAGAAGGGGATGGAGTGAGGATTCGAGAGAAGATGGATGCAACCAAGAAGCCTTGGCACCAAAGCACTGGGTGCAATGGGTAGACATAAGCACCCAGTACTTGCGTGTGCCGCGGCCAGGAGCTCTTTGGATGCGGCGCTTGGCCAAGCTCTTTGGACTGCTGTTGTAATGCTCTCGCTTAACGGAGCCCTTGTTTGCCTACCTGGTTTAAAGTATTACTRGTTTCCCCAATAAAGGAACGATTTGCAGAAATTCGTGAGCTTCCCTCCTTGCGAGCGCTGCGGCTTCTAAAAATTTGGCTGGACGTGCCATTTAAATGAAAATGCCGTGCGAATTTGAAGTGAAATTGCTACTCCGAAGTGGCTGCGTGTGCGCAGATATCCCTAATCTGGGATTGAGATTAATTTTTAATCTGTTTCAATTTCGGTGCAATTTGTCCGCTTCCAATACGAGCGAGGCTAAATTGGAACAGAATGGGATTATTCCAGGGGAAGAGGGAACTCGTGATGTGGAAAAGCCTTTGCGGCTGATATGTCCGTCGTACCCGAGCGTCAGCCGGGAGGGAGGGCTGAGCGCATGTTTACTTCCCAGTCGAGGGCGAGCAGCTTGCAAACCTCTAGTCGTCAAGCTGGAAAGAAGCTGCTGTTCCTTACTAGAAAATTGCAAAGCAGCGTACAAGCAAATCTAGTGTCAAAGTAGTAAAAACGCTTGGCTTCAGGCAACGGAGCCGTGCCGCCGATTCTGATCCGCGTCCTGTAGATGGCCAGATTGATCCACGCGCTCAAAATTACTGCAAACCACCATTTTCTTGTGCATCTGAGCGAGGCTTGGTCTAAGTTAGTTAACCCGGTGCAAGGGATCTCTGCAGGAGCAATTTGCCCTGGGCGAGGTGGTGAGCGGCAACAGCTAAATTTTAAAGGCAGTTCTAGGAACTCATTATTTTATTTTGTGTGGGTTTTTTTTTCCCCCAAACAAAATATGGTGGCTATAAGCGGTCACTGCATTTTCCCCTTTTAACATGTGCTGGCAAGCGCTGCCTGACCGAGGCATCCCCACCCTTTCCAGCATCCCTCCTCTCTCCCAGCGCTGCTCCGGACATGCTGAACCAGCAACGCTCCTTCGGGACTGGGTCGTCCGGATTTTGGGGTAGGGAGAGCGGTTCCTCGGGGGTTGAGGCCGGGGTGAGGGTGCTGCGGCGTTGTGCGAGCGGACAGAAGCCGGGGGGGTGGCACCGGTGGTGGCAGGCACGGGGACATCGAGCGCAGAGGTGCCACGGTTCCCTTTCTGAGATAAACAATGCTTTTATTTATTTTTTTTTTGTGCCTCCCCCCCCCCCCTTTTTTTTTTTTCCCTCTTAGGTTCTTGGTACCATCAATCTTACTCTATTTTTGCAGAATTTCGGCTAAGTTTGTTTCTGTTTCTGACCAGTGAAATGACAATTGGGATCATCTCTTTATTCAAGGGAGAGGCTTGTAATTCTTGGCTCCCATGGATTGAAACTGTCCTTTTTTTTTTTTCCTCCTCTTTCTTCTCATGCTCAGTCTTGCACTACATTCAGGGATGGTGATGCTTTTCCGCTCCGGCTATTTATACATCCAGACAGTCCTGCTCGCTTGTGCTGCTCCCTATTTTAGCCCAGCCCAGCCGGCTCCTTCCTTTGCAGTTGACCTTACCTGGTTTATCTGGTGACAAAACGAGCACGTGGCTTCACCGCAGGCTACTTAAGGGACATGGGTTGTCTGAGTTAAGAGCTACGGTGTTTTTCTTGAGCTGCGTAGAGAGGATCCATGCGCAGGTGCTAAACAGCATCAAGCCAAGCACCTGCTCCTGTGATCTCGAGGGCTTCCCGTGGCCGTGGGGGCTGCGGGAATTAGCTGAAATTTCTCTTTTTGCTTTTATAGAAATTGCTTCTGCAAATTGGAAGAAGCTCTAAAAGTTTGTTTCCCTGTTTTGTTGCTTAAAAAAAAAAAATGCAAACCCTTCCATTACTTTAAAAAAGTTTTCTTGGCTTTGCTCCCCTCAAAGTGGATGACTGCAGTTTTCCGTGTGTCTCTCCAAGGAGTTGGAGAACCCAAGAAAGAGCTGATAGTGGGGAATTAGCAGAGCTGTGAAAGATTGAAATAAAAATGCAGTACTGCGATGGGAAAATCGGAGGAAGGACGGATATGGAGACCTGCTGCGGTTGAAGCTCTGGGTGGTGATAGCAAAACAACAAAATTCTGTGGGCTCCTGGGACGTTGAGGATGGTCACTCCCGTGACCCCTCCTTACCATAGGTGAATAGTGCATTTAATCTTAGCAAAATCCACGGGGTAGCATGGATGGACAGGCAGTGGTGTGCTGCTCCTGCTCCCGAGGATATATTTTCCTGCAGGAAGTACATCATGTCTCTGATCCAGATCCCAACTGCAGCCCACCATTTGAGTAGATCTGGCTTGGACCTACAATGCTAACTCAGTTCTGAAATGGAAATTGGTGGAAAAAACATGAATTGGATGGAAAAAAAAAAATCCAAGGTGAGCATCAGTTCAGCCCTAGCAATTGCCATAAACATGGGGCTTCTGTGGTCTGACCTTGAGGATAACGTCTTCATTTCCCCAGCACCAAGTTACACCCTGGCTCTTCCTGGTATTTGATACCGTTATGTTTTGCATCTAACAGAAATCCTTGCCTTTCATCCTAGCCCCCATATCGTCTAAAAAGATTAGTAATTAATGCAGCTTTCCTTTAAAAATTCAGGGAAATCTTAGCAGAAACTTGGAGCAGAGCAGCGATCAGATGCAAACTCTCCACCTCTCCCCGGCGGGGAAAGGTCCTCTCCCTTCTCCATTAAAACGAACCGTAATGACACAATTCCTTTGTAGTCGTCGCTGGTCAGAAATAACTCGCCTGTCTCGGGAGCCTCCTTATACGCTTGCCGAAAGCCTTTTTCGGGATGTGGAGCTCGCTCTGCTCTAATTCGAGGAAAGCACTTCTTCACTGAGAAAAGATGCTCTAACAGTGCGGCAGCTGGAAAGCGGTCCAGGCACTGCGGTGCCAGCTCGCGTTAAGCCTTACGGCAGGCTTACCGGCTTCGTTAAATATATGTCGTGCCRCGGCCGGGCCGCTCAAGCAGCTCTCCGCTGCTGTTAGTTTTCTCCGATCTGGAAGCTCGAAAGGGAGGGAATCAATTTGATCCCGTCTGAACCAGGGTAGCCCAAGGATGACGGCAGAGCAAACCGGCTATGCGCCGCGGAGAGCATTAATACCTCACTTTACACGAGCTCCCGTGAGCTCCCAGATCAGCAGCTTTGACCGTAGGTATCTGCTGGCTGGCTAAAACCACGGCGCGCGTGCGTTCAGAAACGGGCGCACGGCCGACGYGCGCCGGGAGCTTTGCAAAGAGTTTGGGGGCCGTGTTTCGGGAAAGCTGCTGCTGCCGGGATGGCGGGAGTTTAAAATGAAAGTGGAGACACTTAAATAGCCCRTCGTTGTGACAGCAACGGAAAAGCGCTTTAAAACATGAGGGAGTGCAGCCTGAAATTTCAGGCAGTCAGAAGGCAAATGAAAAGCAAAGATAAAAAGTTCCTCAAAGTATTTGTTTATTTAAAAAAAAAAAATCATGGAAGCAGGTTGGCACTAGCATGCGTCCTAAAGATGTGGCAATTCAAAAGCAGAAAGGAAACATTTAAAAAAAGCCCTAAAATTCCCAATTTTGTTTGAAAGGCAAGAGACTGCCATCTTAAAAGACGGCCCATTGGCATGTGTGGTATGTTTGGAAATTGCTTGGGAGAGAATATTGAATTGGGAGGGGGGAAGGGAGAAGGAATGGCGAGAGAGACTAATTATATATAATCTTAAAATGAATTAGGTGATATAAATGTAATGAAAGCAAATCCTGTTCCTGGAGAGACTTTTTCGGTTTGCATTTTGATATCCTAGGGCAATGGCATGTTGCTCTCTGACAGACAGCCATTTGATTTGGAAATATGTGAATAATTGGGAAGTGGAACTTCTTTGAATTTGCTACTTTCCCCTCTAGCGTTTTTGAAGGACTAATTATAGGAAGAGCCGCAGAATGCCCTATGCGGGCATGCATGCAGCCAATTTTATAGTTTGCTGGCTGCGTGACTCACTGCGCTGCATCCTGTGCTCTTTGATATCCTTGCTTAAAAAAAAAATTACGTTTTTATTTTATAGCGGGAGCGAGATAACTGTGCGATAATCCGTGTTGCAGAGCTCTTGCAAAAGAAACTTCCCGCACAAACGTGTGGCGGCTCCGTGTTGGAGGCTAAGGATGGGTTGCAGTGCGCAGGTGGCTCGGTAGGAATAAACTCCCGTGCAACCGCTTTGCAAAGTGAGCTGCCGAGAGCTTAGGCATCTTGGAAAGGGTCGCGCCGCCTGCTCGAGAATGCCATCGCCGGGCAGCGCCCTATTTTAGCTTGGTTTTAAAATGGACCGAGGGCTCCTCGTGTCTGCAGCTCTCTGCTTGCCAGAAGCTCTGAGCTGACCCGGCTCCGCGCCGGCAGGGACTTGTCTCTCGGAGGGATGCGATTGCCACCGCTCTCCCAGCCCTCCCTTAACGCCCGGGCGAAACCAGAGCGGCCCCCGGGGGCTCTCCGAGGAAGGGAGAGGGTTAAGTGGCCGCACGGACGAGCCGGCGCGCTCTGCCTAGTTTATCATCCGTCTCACGCGGCCCCGGCGTGGTGGGTTGGGAGCAGCGAGGGATTAGGGCCAGCACCGGGGCGGGAGACGGCGAGTGCGTGAGCGAGGCTGGCTCCAGTAAGTGATGTCTGTGCGAGCGGGGTTAAAGATAGTATCTTATGTCAGGGCTCTGCTTGCAGCCTTGGTTCTGCGGCGTTAAAAATAATAAAAATGCATCTGACTAGGTCTTGGCCTGTAGAGAGGGGGGAAAAAATAAAAAGGATTTCACTGCTTGCAACAGCTCACAAATCCTAAAGAAGAGGAGCTAGCTCTTGCAAATATATGAAGTCCTGCTGTCCCACCAGAGATGGCATTCACCATTTGAGCAAAGCCAGTCTGATGCACTGGCTGGTGCGTGAGGGAGGAGAAAGGGGCACATATAGCGAGGTGACGGCTGCAAAGCGACAAGCCTGCATGTGAGATGCGTAGTTCCCCAGCGGTGATCTGCAGGCCTTTCGTAGTGCTTTGCGTTAAGCTTTTGCTGATCAGGTGGCATGGAAAGTTTGGGATCCGCTGACACCGATGAGTCAAATATTCCTCCTGACTCGGTTATGAAATGCAAATGGCAATGAAAAAGCGGAGTATCACTTCCAGGAGTAGCATAAAGACGAAAAAGCCGTGTCGGGAGCCTGCGATGGTTTACAGCAGAAGGGGATAGCTGGGAATCAGCTGGTGGAGCCCAACCCTGCCGATGCTTTCCGCTGCTGGAAAACTTGCATGTAATGCAATATTGTATTGGTGGTTTTGAGGTCATTGTTACACAAATTGTTTAAGCCTGGATGCATTTTTAGCTGGACTTTTGTCTAAAGAATAAACATAGCTTGGGCTGTTTTCCAGTCATCAGCTAAACAGCCAGATCAAGGGCTTGAGTCAGCAATCCTTGCAAAATGTTCCTGGCTGCCTTCAAAAAAGAAACTTCCTTGCACTCTTTGCTTTTGAAATTGTAGTTGTACAATGTGAACTGATGTACACATATTATTTTTACTTCATGGATGATTCTGCAGTCCGGTACCTGGACTTTTGTGTGTGTGAGTGCATCTTCCTCTTGGCTTCGTTTCGATCACATATATGTAGGGTGCTGTAACTTGGAGGAAACAGTCCTCTTAGAATAAAACAGCGTAATTATTTCCTTCAGAAAAGAAAAAAAATACCATGGCAGAGGGACAGGAGATAAATTTTCACTACATTAGAGACACGTGGTTTACATCAGCATAACTAATGCGTGGTCGTTACCCACTAGAAAAGCCTGTTGTAAGCAAGTTTTTGCTGCAAGGGTTGTAAGCCTGCCCTTGCTTTTGCTGCAATTTGTATAACTACTTTCCAGTAGAAATGTCAGTATCTTTTAGATTTCACACCGGGGTAGCTAATCTCTGTTAGTTATCCTGTGGTAGAACCGTATCTTTTATGGTAAGAAAGACATGTTAATTCCTTGATTTGCCAAGATCAAAGGTGGTTGTAAGACACCAGCTTGGATTGAGTACTATGGTGACTTTTTGTCTGTGGCTTAGATTTTCAAAACCGTCTAGTGGTTTGTGGGTGCTTAATTTGAGACACCTTAAACCTCTTTTTATTTTTATTTTTTCCACCTCAAGAATCAAGCACCTTTTTAAGACAGCTTAGGCTGCCTACCCTACATGAAAATCTTTATTCCCTTTTGAAACTCTCGGCTTGCGTCTTCTTTCAGAATATGGCTGGGTAAGCATGGACAGCATACTCTGCTTCAGTGTAAAGGTCACTTATGATGTGTTGTTAATGAATAATTACTACTGCATGCTTTCCTCTTAATATGGCAGGGGCATCCTTGCTTAATAAAACATCAAAAAGTTAAGATGGAAAATGCCAGTGAAGAGAGAGAAACTCATGCAAAAACTGTGCCCACTGGGGAACTGTCTGAGGCGTTGATCTGAAGGAGACCATGGATGGACTCTGCAGCACGCTGTGGCAGGGAGCAGAGGGCTGTGAGGGAGCCCGTGCAGGCATTGAGTCCTTCTCCCAACAGCTGTTGGCTCCAAGTGGCACTTCTGGACTCGGGGCAGTTGTTCAAAGGGTTGGGTTCCTCAAATATAAACTCTAAAAGAAACACTGTATGTCTGGATGGCAATCAAGACTGGAGTCACGGTCAGTAGGCTTTTGCATCTGTTTTATCAGTATATCCTTGGGTCTTGTAAAATTTAAAATATCTTAAAAGGAAGTTTTTCAATTCAAGGAAACATAGTATAGAAACTGCAGAATGGTCATACTGGGCCAGAACAAAAGTCCGTCTAGCCCAGTGGCCTGTCCCCATCCATGGCTGAAAGGTACCTGGGGAGGAATGTCAGAACAGGCAAGTGCATGTGATGCTTCCTCTTAAAGCTTCATGAAGCTGTAGCTGTTTACAGCTCAGCGACCTCAAGAAGCACCAGTTTGCTTTCTGTGTGTTGAGTAACCCTCGCTTTTCCATGAGTCTGTCTGATTTCCCCTTGAATTCATGTACGTATTGAGCATTCACAGCGTCGTATGGGAAGGGGTTCCCCACATTGACTACCTCTTGCATGAGAAACCACCTTGTGTTTGTTTTGAAGATGAATCCCACCAATTTCAGTTGTTGGTACATCATTTATTTCGCCTTTACAAAGCAGGCATCATCTTTGAGGTAGGCTAGGTCTTTGCTCTCCAACAACATTGACTTAAAAACATTTATTCCATGGTGCATAAATGAGATGTGTTGGGTGAATGTGAAAGAGCTTTCTTTGTGGATGTTAATTCTTATCCAGAAGAATGGGGACATTTTGGGATGAGGGCCAGGGAGGAGGAAAGGCTTGGGTGAATAATGGATGTAGTAGTTATACATGCCCAAGCCAGAATCTCACACTGCTTGGGTTAAGGCAGAGTCTGAATTAAGTGGTTGTTTGGGTGCAAATCTGCTGGCACGTTTGCAGGAAGAGATCATTACTTGTGACATTATTGGTGTTCCATGGTGTGGAGTAGATCTATCAAAAATACTGTTCTCCATTTTTAATTCAGTATTAAGGAGAGTGCGTGCCTTAGAGCTCACAGGAGGCCCTAGAATACCTAGCATAATTGGTTATGTTTTGCTGGGGTTATTACAGAAAGCAAATCTTGTACTAGAGTCCTTATCTTGAAAAGTCTGAACAGTGATGTGGTACCAATGGGAAATAACCCCATGGTAGTGGGCAGAAACTCTCCTGCACTCCTGTCTTTGCTCTGACCTTAACAAGGAAGATGCTATAAAGGTGGAGAGAGTTTTCTGTCCTTGTTGCTGCCGTGCTGCCCAAAGCGTTGAGTCCCCCTGCACGTAGCAGATGGGTTAACCTGCCTGCCCGGGTGAAAGCACTGGAAGCAGGTGGATGGTTCTGCACTCTCTGAAAAGTTATCTAAAGCTTTGTTTGCTTTTCCCAGATAGCTGCAACATGTTACCAAAGTTCATGAAAATTGGCTGAAGAGCGCTTAGACCCATGTGTTCAAACCTAGTGATTAACTTGCTGGTTGTGTTGCTCAACTGGCTGCTGTCAGAGCGAAACTTTTCACATTGCTTTGGATTTTTTTATTATTGTTATTTAGAGAAAAATAGAAGTCATTGGTGGTATGTCTTCCATTTCTGTTCCTGCTGATTAACAAGGCTTATTCAGTCTCTTACAATGTCTCATACTGTACCTTTATATTAGAGAGGTGGGAGTAGTTTGCATGTATGTGCGTCGGGGTGTATCTGAGCATGGGGAAGCAGTGAGATGATGTGTTCAGGACTGAAGTTTGCTGATCTGTGTCTAGTTGCCAGACCTCTGCATGTACGTTCCTGCAGGCATCTCTGTCATCTTACAACGTGTGCACGTGGAGATAAACAAAAGACAATTTCATCTTGCTAGAGGAGAAAGGAAATGATTTCAGCCTAAAATGAATGTGTTGCAGGTTACAGAGGAGTGTTTTTAAGTTTTTTTTTTGTTTGTTTGTTTTTTTGCCAGATAGTTTAATAAGAATGACTTGATCCTTGGCTGCCCTCTTACTGAAATTTGGAGGGGTGAAAGAGAAGAGGACGAAATGTAAAATATCTCCATGTTTTGAAATGGTTTGCTCTGTCAAGGTCTGGTCTGTTGACTGATGTCAGAAAGAGTGTTCAGGTTAGCAGAGGTAAGAATTAAGTATAAAACAATCTAGGACTGTGGCCCATTTTCCTGCTGGTGCAGAGCAGCACTTCATACTCTGGGCCACTGCAAGTGGCTTGTAGTGTTGAGCATGACATGGGATGTGAATCCCAGCAATCAGACCTTCTCCCGTCACCACTACACTTGTGTAATCAAGTGTGCCAATCATATACTGTTGTTTTTATTTCAGAGACCCAACTTTCTTCATCACTTGGGTTCTCATTTCATTTCCAGTGATTAAATCCCTCTAAATACTAGTGGTGTCCCCCAAAGTGCCCAGACAAGGGCATCTCCAACTCCTTGCTCTCACGTGTCTGCCTCTGAATGCATGGGAATAGTGTCAGAGGTGGACGCTGTAGACATCCCTGTGCCTTTCTGTTAGCAAGTCACCTAGGAATACAGTACTGAATCTTAGAATATTAATTTGTTGTTTTATGAAATATTGAAGCCTAGTCACCATGGGAACTGGCATCTAAATAGAATGAACTGGAATGGGATGCACCCAGTTTCCTGAGGTGAAGCTGTTGAGCTTGTGTCATCCGGAAAGTTTAGAAATGGATGATAGTAAATGGTTCTCCCTCCATATTGTGTGTGCACCGTGATCCATGTTGTTTTATTCTTCTCTGTGCTTTGAGAACGTTGAAAAACACCAGGGAAGGAGTAGGCCTGTCCAAGAGCACAAAATCATTTCACTGCTTTCCACCTCTGGAATAGGCAGAGGTTCAACTCTCTGGGACGTCTCTGCTCAGAAACATTTTTATTTCAAAGTGGAATCCATATTCTGGTCAGTGCATGCAATCAAGATGAAAGCTAATAAAGGGGACTTAATTTTTTTTTTCTCTTTGCATAATATCTCTTCAGCATCTTTTTATAATTTGTCTTTAGAGAATCGCTGTAGTTATCCAGCCATTTTTTCTGTGCCTTTCATTATTGTAATAGAAACAATCACTGGAAATTGCCTGATGGTATCGGATTGTGCTACATTCCTTCCTCAGGTCATTTGACTGCAGCTTTTTTCAATAGCCCCAAAGGGGAAAGGTACATTTCTGTAAACACAAGACAAGTTCTAGATGTGCCGTAGCCACCTGGGAGCAAACTCCATTGTAAAAGAGGCTTTTGGAATTGCTCACGTGGGATTTGCCATTAGGAACAGAAAGGCTGGAGAAATTGTCTTCTGATTCGCCTGACAATTTGCTTCTCAGTCCTCTGAAGAATTTTAGGAATGTCTCTACTTCCTTTCGGAGGGCTTAAGGCTAGTGTGTGATTGCAACGGCTAGAGAGTTGCTTTTCTGCCTGCCTGCCTTCTCTTTCACACTAGCTTCAGCCTCTCTCTCATTCTTTGCCTGAAGCTTGTTAACTCCCGAAATACCAGCATACACTGGGAAAGATGCTTTTAAAAGTCAATGTATTTATTTTTGGGTTTTTTTTTTTGTTTTTTTTCCTAATCACAAGGCTTGAATGATTTGAGGTTCTAGGACGTAGTGTAAAAGATGTCTCTTGCTTCCTGCTGCTGTGGGTTGGACTGAGGAAGCACTGATTGGGATATAGTAAAATGCACGCTCATGCTTCACCCATACAAAACTGGTAACAAATTGCACTGGTGTTTGTTTTTGCAGCGTGCTTCTTAAATATCCTTACCCTTTGAGTTAAATTCACCAGGGTGTCAGAGAATCGGTGGTCACTCGTGTGCTGAGAAATGCAGGATTGACCTGTGGCTCAAACTGATCCATTTTACTATCTAGAATATACAGAAATATGGGAATTTTGTCATACTGCATTTCATATAAAATGAGAATAGTCCTTGCCCCAAATGGCTTAATTGCCCTTGAAAACAGATTGGTGTTGAACCTCCAACTCAGGGCAGCCTGTAGGGAGCCATGAGCTTTGCTGCAGCTCAGGGCAGCAGAGAAGCTTTGCGGTTAAAGCCAGAATTACTGGCATGACTTGCTATCTCTGTGAGAAGAAGCCGTGTCTAGGGTCACTGGGCGTAGGAGATCTCTGGTTGTGAGCCAGGGGAGTGGTTTCAATAGTACCTGAGTGCCCACATAAGAACCGCAGAGAAGAAAAGTGGGACTTTATAGCCTGGATGGGTTTAACAAAAGGAGGAAAAGCTGTGCAACGGGTGCTGGGGATCCAGTCGAGCCAAACCCAGGCTGATTTCTTCATTAACAGCAAAGACTTGGGCTGTACTTGATGCTGGCAAACCCCGAGGGACCATATGTGAATATCGGGAGACTAGTAACCTGAAAACCAAGCTTTTGGAAGAAGGGGAAGCATTGAGGTATTTGCTCTGCTTGCCACCTAAAACTCTGCAGATGAGCATGGGAAGTCACTGGAGTGTCCTGTTACTAATTTAAATGCTAATGAGCAACGCTTCTGTGAAGGCCCCTGATGGCCAAGTATGGCTTAAAGACTTTCCAAACTAGATAGGTTTTCAAGTGACCACAAACCTTATGGGGGGAAGAAGCACAAGGAGCAGTGTGGGTTGTAGGAACCTGAAAAGGCAAGAACAAGGCATAGGACTGAACGCAACCCCTGTGGCATTTCTGTCAGTTGAAATGATAGCTGAGGCTCTCTGCATCTCATGGTCCTCTGTGTTTTCCCTGGGATGCACTACAGAGACTGGTAACCGTGAGCTCTGCTTTACCTTCGTGCATAGCCTTTCTACCAGCAGACATCCCCACTGCAGGGCTATGGTGAAATGCACAGCGCATCAGTTTACAAAAGCAAGGATTTAGTAGCAAAAGCCTTGTGTTCAACATAAACTGAATCTGGGCAAGCATCCCCCATGTTATCCTTCAGCATCTCCTCCTGCATTAAGCCCTTTTTTCCCCTCTGAAGCAGAAGTTTGGTCTTCTAATGTGAATAAAGTGGAGGTCCCAGTTGAGATCAGACAACAAATGTTCATCATCTAATTGAAATTGAGGTTTGAACTTGTATACTGGAAAGGGGAAGATCTGGTAATTTTTTTTTTTTTCTCTTTACCATTCCCTGCCCTTCGGCTGCTGTCAAGAAAAAGCTGAATACCTATATAGTTGCAAAGTAGTAGAAAGGTACTCTTAGAAATGTAGTTTTTGAGTAGAAAGACTCTTCTAGTCACCAAAGAGTTATAAAACAATTTTTTCCATGAGTTTATCAGCAGACTACATGAGCAAGTGGGAAAGAGAATAATCTCTCTGATATATTTGGATTTTCATCTATGGTGGAGTTTAAAACAGTCTTTTGCACACTGTCCTGACAGTTTAGAGAGATTGTGCTGTTTTATTTCCTTTCTTTTCTGTCCTGCCACAAAAACTGCCCAACTCTGAGCTTTGATTATTCTGTGGGAAGAGGGTGACAAGAAGACAAACAAACATCATTTAGTTCTTGGGGGCATGCTTTCCTGATGCCTGACCTTTTGGACTTCCAACATCTTCTTGTCCATTTACATGCATTACAGTTTTTCCAATTACCAGTGAATTAAATTTGGAATTGTGGTATTTGGAAATGTCAAGCAGAATCAATAGAAAAGCACTTGGGGCCCAATCTTAGTAGACTCAGCACATTTTAAAGCATATGTGAAATGTCCCTGCTGATAAATCTCAGAGGACCACGTATAGATTATGAATTGCGGAGCTGCTGTTTGGATACCAAAGCTTTCTGTGGCTTGCCAGGTACACTTGTTCTGCATCGTTATAGGTGCATTAGACACATGGGTGTAAAGGTGTATTAGACACACAACACCGGTGTCTCCCTGGAGAAGACCTTAGGAATAAGGAGCTCTGAAAAGGTGACGCTGCTGGTGGCAGCAGCGTGGGCGATGAGGAAGGGGGTGGACCATGGTAGGTACATGCAAAAGGGCTGGGAAAGGTATCAGCGAGTGGTTATCACTATTACTTAAATCTCTGTGCTCCATGAGGAGATGCTTCTGTATCCTCATCTCTTTGCCTAGAAGGAAATTTCTTTCACAGGCTTGCATTGAAACCTCTTCAAAACTTCAGCGTGTGTGCAGGATTTTTTTTTTTTTTTTTTTTTTTTGAAAAGAGTACAAATATGCACAATTTTGCTTCCTCCTCCCATGGTCTTTTGAGACCTCATGCTGGCTAGCAAGGAGAATGAGAGAGAACAAATGATTGTTTTAAATGTCATTTCAGAATTTTCTGTATATTTTACTTAGTGATTTGTGACATCTGATGAAAATCTGCCCTCTCTTTTGATTTTTAGAAGTGTAGTTGGAAATATCTTAAATAAATCTTGTCATTAAACTCTAATATTTTCTTTCACTTATGTTGAAAAGTTTTGGGGGTTGGGGCAATCTTCTTGGTAGCTTATTTGCACAGTGCTTAGCCCAGGAGGGTCCTTTTTCATGCCACAGAGCAGCAGTTGCTATTAAAAGCCAAATAAATGGTCTGCTTAATGCCATTATAAATGTACGTTTAAAATTTGAGAGAAATACCAAATAACTTTCCCCCCTGCTCGCTATGATGTACAAAAGCCATTTTGGCCATAAAATATGCTTGTTTGAAAAATGGTGGTCTGTAGGGGGGAGAACCCTCTACGGAAATGATTTATCAAGTGGGGCAACTCCTTGATTTAGTGGTACATAGGCACTGACGAGGTGTCTCCTAATGAGCAAGGTTAATGGAGGAATGGTTGGCATTTGCCTGTTACGCTTGTGGCAGAAGTCCTGCATGAGCTTGTAGCCTTTAGGATGGCAACACGGTGATAAATAGCAGCTTGAGATCTTGTGAAGTCTAGACGTGCAGGCTGGAGTCCGCCACGCTTCACACGTTCTCCTCCACCCCGCGTTGTACGCAGGCAGGAACTCGGTGGCGGTGCCTTTTTTTGAGGTGTAACTTTGTATTCGTTGAGGTTGCCTTGATTTTGTTTTTATCCTCTTGGGTGTAGTGGAGGAGTATGTGTGTATCTGCATCTATTTAAAAAAAAAAAATTATTTTTTTTTTTTTGTGTTATTACTAATCCAGTTTGAGCTTTGCTGTCCAAATTGCCTCGTTTGTGACCCAAAGTGCATTTAAACATGAACTGCAGAAGCTCCACAGCATTAAATGCTTTTGATTGATCTCCCTGATGGTTTTATTAAAGAACTAAAACCTTTTTTGGGGGGAGACAGATACAGTTAGCGCTGCGACAGGAGAAATCTAATTACATTTTGGCTTTGTCCTTAACTGAGACGATACAAAATAGGATTTTTCTAATGGCTAACTAAAAAAATCTCTTCTTTAAATAAAATATAGAAATGACTGGCTGAGTTCAAGCAAAAAACGCCCTGCTTCCAGAGACTGATTAACTACTGGCAACATTTCGGTCCTGCTGCACACTAGTCCAGCCCGTGACCTGGCTAAACCTTCTTGGATCAGTCTGCCTAGACAAAACAATGATTTACTAAACCTTTTCCTGAGTGATCCTACCCTTTGGGCCAAGAGATTAATCTCATCGCGCGCGTGTGTGTGTATGTATGTACCCTCAGTATTTCAGTAAATCAAATAATACTGTCATCTTGCTCAGCTCTGTCTTCCAGAAACAGGCGTCAGCCGAGTTTTATGGACTTTTAAGAAGCTGCTCCACGTCCTTCTCGGGTTCCTTGTTCTACCAACSCCATTCAGCTTAAAATATCACGGAAATTATTCAGAGGAATTAAAACTTTATGGTGTCCTTTCCCCAAATTGGTAGTAATGACTCTTAAAGCCAGCTCCCTGTATTTGACAAAACTGATTTTACTAGCAGTCTGGGGGGGGAAATTGTAATAAAGACCTAATCCTTTTGAATAATTTGCTTGTTATCTTTAACTGACTTAAGCCCAAGTTAAAAAGGATATATATATTGGGGGAGGGGGGGATTGCTACACAGATGTCCGTGGAAGCTGTGAAGTCTGAATCATGGTGTGAATATAGAAGCCCTGAGTTGTCATCCCTGGTGAGCAGGGAGGATGTATTTCTTAATATTAAAGTTCCTTTTTTAATTTTAAAAGAAAATGACTTAAAGCCTCCTGTCCTTTTGAGACTGGTTGTCAATGGCATCATTTTAGGTTACCATGGCAATCTATGCTGAGATAATAGATTAACAGCCATTGATTGACTAGAAAACTTCAAGCTCTTTTATCAGGGGATATGCCAAATGTATTGACAGAAAACAAAATTCAAGGTAATCTCCTCCCTTGACATTACACTGTTGGCATTCTTGGCGCTGTAATCAGCAGGTTTTACCTGATCTTACCGACCTGAAGAGCCAAAACATTTTGAACTAGTTTGGACAGGTTTTTTAATTAGCCGGGACAATGCCCTTTCCTCCGCTTGAAGATCTCCTCTGCCTGCTTGAACATCTCCTCCACCCAGCCAGCCAAAGCTTGGTTTCTTTGGTTAGGTCCATGTCTGGGCAATGTCCATTGGCATGGACATCCTCTGTCTTCCCAAGACTCCCCAAAGATGATGGGGTGGCCCAAAGTCCTGGTCTGCGAAATCTGCTTTACAGAGTAGAGGTGGTTTGTTCCCAGTACATGGAGGCTCTGCCATGCCAAAGCTTTGTGAAGGAGTGGGGGAAATAAGCACCAAATCTTTAAATCCTCATGTACGCAGTTATGTACTTAACCACAGATGTCATCGCTAGGTTGATGCTTTGCCTAAAAGCATATTTAGACCTATTATTTAAGTACACCAGGAATGAAATCACTCTGCTTGGGGAATAAGCGCTGGAGAAACACTTATAATTGGGGGCTCACTGTAGGCTCTGCCGAGCTCCAGCTGGGTGGTCTCTCCAGAGCAACGCTTTCCAAACTTGCCCAGTTGCAAGCCTCACTYGGCTTCGATTTTATGATCCTAGCAACAACTACTTGAATTTCTTCAATTTTGCAATCTTGCACGTAACTTTTGGGCCGGTGCCTGGGAGAGGGAGGGCTGGGGGAGCCAAAAGGGCAGCAGCCCTCTTTGCCCTTTGCTCTCTCCCTGCATGATTGCCTCCCGGTGTGCAAGGCACATGCTTTGGTCACAGTCCCCCCACCGGACAGCTTCCCCCTCGCCAAAATGCAGGCGTTCCGCTGAACCCCCTCGGGCTTTCTCCTCTCCCGGCGGCTCCCCGTTCTGAGGCGGATGTTTCTTTAAAATAAATAAATAGCTAAAAGAAAACAAAAGCTCAAACAAAAGGCCTGACTTTCATCATCATCACACATGCGAAAATGCATACGCAGTTGCTTAATTGGTACATGCAATTACCCTCCAAATTAGAGGGCAATTACCCCAATTCGGTGTACAATCTCTGTCATTTTGTATTATAAAATTACGCGTACAAATAGCTATATAGGGACATAGCTCCCTGTTTGCAAATAACTTGGGTTGCGTACACAGCTTCATGTATAAAGCCCGGTGGTTTTGACAGTCAGGCAAACAGACTGTCTGGTAAATCACTCCGTGTTTAGGCAGACTATTTTGACACATCCCATCTTTCCGTATATATTTTCATTTTAGGTTTTTTTAAAAAAAAGGGGAACGGCAGCGAAAAAGAGCTAAGCTTTATAGTAGGCTTCAGCCTTGGGGAAGATATTCCCTCCGTATCTAATTACGAGGGAAGAGTCCAGCAACTGGTAACACCTAGATCCGGAGTTGCTATGTCGGCTCTTGCCTGTAATTTAGCAGCTCGTGGGTAATGACACGGCCTCCATGATCTGTCGGCAGCTCCAGATTAGGAGAGCAGAGTTTTAGTCTCGGCTCAACAGCGAGGGCCCGTGCTTCAGCGGGTTGAAGTCCTTCAGTCCAGGAGGACCCTTTTTAATTACTCCCCCTGTGCCTCATAGCTCCATGTACAGGAGAGGTCTTCCAGTGCAGCGCTGCATTTCGGCTGCTCTTCCAGTCCTTACGTGGCTCGGATGGGTGCTGAGGGTCTCGCTTGGCAAAAAAACTTATGATACTGCAGTCATTTAGGGCAGAAAATTGATCTGATGATGGTTTTCTGGTGTTGAGTTTGAAGCATTGGTTTCCGCCGCAGAAATGCCAGATGGTGGGTATTCTTATCTCCTACTGTCTTCATGATTTCAGGGCGCTTGGAATTTTTGGGGACCTGATGGTGTTTGATATAAGAGTGCATGTGTGTGGCTTTTGTGTGAGGAACCTGTTGAAGAAGCCACACGGTGATGCCCAAGTGCTGGGTTGATAAGGTGGGACACCAAAAACAGAGCATCTAGCGCAGACCTAACCCTTCCATAAACTTCGATTTCAAACAGGGGTTCAGACTTTGTTCCTTAAACGAGTATTTTTGGATCATGGTGTTAAAATGTTTGCAGTTTATCCTCATTTGCCAAAAACTGGCTTTGCCTGGGAGCTGCCACGAGGCTCTTTTCCATGGGCAGAGTTGACTTTGGTACCACGATGCAGCTCTGGAGTCGGAGGCTGCTGAGCTCCTGCCCCATGGCAGCTTGGTGCACCCTGCATTTGCTTGCTCGGCTCTTTCTGCAAAGCGCTGTGCATGCAGTGAGGCGTTTCCACCTGCAGGAACTTTTGTAGGCAATTGCCCAGCCGCGGTTTAGACATCTCCCCCCTGCAAAATGCCCCCGTGCGCACGTATGGAGGGGGACAGTGAATCCCCCCTGCACTTTGTACCCTTTGCCCAATTCTAGTTGGAGTTCCTGCTGGGTAGGAAATGGCATGTTCAGACTTTTGCTTTGTGGCTTCTGGAGTAGGGTTAGGTGGGAGGAGGATCGGGGCACTGAGGAATTAGGCCACGTTCCAACAGAGATCTTCAAGCACTTGTTTAACAAATGTTTTAGCTCTTGTTACACCCAAGTCCTTTTGACTCCCTGCCAAAAGCCAAGTAAGTCCTTCAGGGTTTTGCACTGGGGCTGTGGTGCACTTACTTGCAACCCCCTGTGATCAGGGCGTCCTTAGCAGGCAATGTCACTGAATGAATGAGACCTGGGAGCATTGCTGCTCAGTGTGGCTGTGTTGTGTTGCTGTGCATCAAGGGACACCATCTAAGTTCACATTAATGTGGTACAAATGCTCAGTCATGGGGACAGGAAAGAGCCAGGAGACAGGAGGGGAACTGCTGATTTCAGCATCAATGCCAGCTTGTACTGGCTTAAAGTGGGCATAAAAGCATGGCCTGAGGGTCTCAACCCCTTGTCAGGAGGAGAACTGAACCTACAGATGTGCTTCAGGCGTGCGTGGGGAAGGAGCAAAGGGCTTTTTGCACCTGTTTTGGGGCAATACCCTATGATTTTGCTTGCAGCTTGAAATCGGAGGTGGGGCATGGTTGATCTATGGCATTTTGAAGCCCTTTACAGGCCTTACATCGCTTGGATCCTTGGGGGAACCGGCACTTACGTACCCACCACCCCAGTGGGGGAGAGGAGATGGGACGGGGTAAAGTAAATGCCTTAGGAAGATGGAGGAGCAGAGGGCAGTTTTCCTCCTGGTAGCCACCGCAGCCCCACCTTTCTCTCTCAGAGGGACAAAAACCTGCTAATTCCCCCCACCCTCCATTCAGGTCAGGGTTTTTTAACTGCAGCAAATGCAGATGAGGTAGCGAGCTGCAAACTTTGGTCTCTGCGTGATCCCTTACAGAACAAGGCGCRAGTGTTTCTTGATGAGCTGAAGCAGCAGGTAAATTAACACCCATTCCTGGAGCTGTGCCCCTTCCCGCTGAGACCATCTTGGGCACAAACCAAAGGGTTTCTTGCAGGCGGGAGGCCCGCAGCAGGGTTAGGATGCTTACCAAATGGCTTTTTAAGAAGATCTAAAAGCAGGTAGCAAGCAGACAGGGTTTTTAAGTGTCTCCTTAAGGCAAGCATCCTTAAAAGCTGTTTTAGGAAAAATGCATATTCATCCATCTAAAACTTTCTATGTGGTTTTTACTGAACTCGTCTAAACTTTGAGAGCCGAAAAGCTGCGAAGGGCCTTTCTCTTGGCGCGTTTGCTGTTTGCAGTTAGGTTTGTGTGTTTGCAAGCAGATCTTATTCTTAATCTGAAACTTGTTCCAGAAAAGACAACTGTCTTGGGGGAAGGGAGCCTGGGCTCGGTACAGGATTTAGCAGACTCGAGTACACGCTGTTTGCTGGTCCCAGAGCCGATGCAACTCCTGCTTAGCATTTTTTTTAACACACTCTTTTCAAAGCACAGTGGAAACATTAAACCTCGGAGCAGCTCCGTGCACTGCATTGCAATCCGTGGGCATTGGCCCGCTGTGCAGGTGGAGGAAACGGAGGCTGCGCAATATTGCCCGAGGTTACAGCCAGAGTTATCTGAGCCAGGATTAGATTTTGGGGCTGCTTCCCAGGCAAACGGTTCATTAAACCAGCCCGCTTTCTAGGAGATTTGGGTTGGGGAAGGGAGAGGAAATTTCCATCTAGTGCAGATGTGGGATAAAGCTCTCTCTGGGTTTAAGGTGATGGAAATGTTACAGCATGTATTTTAAGGAAAAGACCAGAAAGTGATACTGAGTATTAGCTATCAGCCAGTATCCACATTAAATACTGCAATGAAACTAAGGTATTTACTCATTACTTTATAAAATAAAATGATATCACACTCCCTGCACACGAGGTAATGCACCTTCTGTTGCCTGCTGATTTAACTGGTATTTAGCAAAAATGCTTAATCCGCTCTAACAAAGTATGGTGCAAGTATCAACAGAGCAAATATCAAGGCTTTAACAAGGAGTGTCAATATTGACACTGTTCTGTGTTAAGGGATATTGGTAGGTTGTTTTTATTATAGTAAGCAACTTGTCAGAGGAAAACTCCGATGGAGCTTTGCAAGTGCCGATAAAACCTGCAGGTGCTATTGAAATTGAGCCCTCGTTCGTGTGTGCTCGGAATATAATTCCCCGTTTCAGAAGTCAGCTTTATGATTTTCTCTTCCCCCTCCCCCTTTAAATCTCTCCCACGATGCAGATGAAACAGTCTGCCAGAGCAAGAGTTATTGAAGAACTGAATGCCTCTTAAAAATGCAAAGAGATCTTTTTGGTCTGATGGGTTTGCTCCATACCATGAAAATTAGCCATCGCTGATCGCAGGTGTCAGGTACCAGGAGCAGGTTGGGCAGATTAGACCCAGCGCTGTGCCAGAAACGGTGGTTTCTCCTGATGCTCTCGCAGTTCAGCTTTTGCTCTGGACCAGGTCATCGGCGCTCGTTACTCGCCACCTGTTGTCAGCAGAAGGCTGATTTCCTGCTATAGCCTAGGCTAAATTCAATGCCTTAAATGCAATCGCTAGCTCAAATGCAGTCTCCAGAGCGCTCTGCACCCTTATGTGCACTGCAGAATTGGAGGCAAATCCTACTGCTGGAAACCAGTTTGGAGACTTAACCATTTCAAGGAGTTGCAGGCTGTGGGAAGGGAGGTCAGGCTGGTGCTCTAGCTGGGATTTGGGCAAATGGAGTTCAGCTTCCCTCCCTGACGTCCTTTGGACTTTGGTCAAGGTGTTTAATCTTTGTGCTCCAGCTCTTCCTCTGTCAATTGGGAATAATACTTGCTTCTCCAGTTGGATATTGTGCGTATGCTTGCATCGTTGCTAGATAGGTGCTCAGGTACAGTAATCACAGGCTGTATTCAGGGCTTGGAGTTCATGCCTATTTCTGGGCTCGGTGTTTCCTCCTCTGGCTGTGAGCTATGTTGTGCTCAGTGCCTTGCAAAGACCACATTGAATCACCTTTTAGAGACCTTTTAGAAGTGTCTGGCTTGCCATGCTGGCCAGGAATCACAGACCCGGTTGCATTTAGATCATCTAGTTGTGGCCCTGCCTGCCTGCCTTAAGCTCAACATTAAAGGTTGCATTTACTTCAGAGAAGGCAGAGTCGTGAAAGCACTGCAAAATTTTCAACAGCCAGATACTTAGCTCTGCATTTTTCAAAGGTCTAGCTATTCTGGGAGCACAGTGCTTTCATTTCACCATCCTGCAGGACCAATTCATGTTTTCTACACAATTGTCAACACATTTTATTAGGATACCTAYGTTTTCCTTGATTGCAATCCATCAAAATAATGGCCAGGTCTGACCTCGCCTTAGGTCGGGTGATCCCGAAGTGAGGTGGCTGCAGGGCATCCTAGAATTTATGGTCACTAGCTTTGTGGTACTATTTCTGGGGTATCCTTGTCTCTGTTGTGTTTGGTTCCTTTCCTCTTCCCATTGCCCTTTTTAAACTCATCTTCAAAATGCCATGAAACAGAACATTTCCAAATGAAAAAGGGATTTCGAAGGCTTAAGAGAATACAGAACAGATAACCTGCAGACATGAGTTCCCTTACTTGACTCCTTTTTTGTTCTGTATATCTATAATTGTATTTCTGTTCTGTGGGGTATGATGGCTATGTCGAAATTGTTCCACTTTGTGGGCAGTAGGACCTTCTCAGTTCTTTGATGCAAGGCTCTTAGCTGGGCTAAAGCCAGCGCAGGTAGAGGTTCCTTTGTGGTGCCAAGTGTCACTTTGTGGTGGCCACAGTTGTTTGGAAGATAGTGCTTGTCCAACGAGGGGCAAAGGGGAACAGAGTTGCTTTTGGTGAAAGTCTCACTTGTGTGGAGAGGCAGCGTGAGCCATGTGGACCACAAGTGAAAACATGGGATTCACAATAGGAAGACTTACCAAAACAGGCCTGAAATGGGATCTGAATGAGGAATTGGCTTCGGTCTGGCCCTCCGCTGCAGGATGACTGTTAGGGATTCTCAGTTACGCCCTGCCCACCTAAGAAACCATTTATTTTAGATGGTATTTCCTCAGATGGTGGTAGTGAGAGAAGGCATGACTGTGTTGTGTGACAGCTCAGCAAGTGGCAAATTGCACCTTAGGGAGGTAGACTTTCTAAGCATGGTTTCTGTGTTTAAAAATATCCTGGGTTGCCTTTACATCCTCCTATTAGGGTGCTGTGGTTGTAGCACTGGCCGGAGGAGACCTGGGAGACCTCGGTCTGATTCTTGGCTTCACCACAAGCTCCAAGTGTGAACTCAGGCAAATCTGACCTCTCTGTTCCCCATTTCACACCTGCACAAGGAGGATAACCCTCCAGACAGTGCTGAAGTTCGCAGGGTGGTTAGTTCTTAGAAAGACAAATGACATTAACGTGTACAAAAAATACAGCCACGTGGAAACGTGTCTCCTGGGATCTGTTTCTGATTTTGCCCGAACGTGTTTTGGATTTGCATTTTGCTTCAGGACCAGGACATGGGGAAGCGGAGACGAGGGAATGCATCTACTACAATGCCAACTGGGAGCTGGAAAAGACGAACCAGAGCGGCGTGGAGCGCTGCGAAGGGGAGAAGGACAAGCGGCTCCACTGCTACGCCTCTTGGAGGAACAATTCGGGCTCCATTGAGCTGGTGAAGAAAGGCTGCTGGTTAGATGACTTCAACTGTTATGACAGGTAATAGCCTAACTGGTTTCTCTGAATGCGAGCGTAAATTGTTCCTTTGAGTGCAAAGGCCCCTGATTTTGCATAGAGAAAAAGAAAGCAAGTCCAAGTCAATTGGCCCATTCATCCCCTGTAATTACTTCTGCTGCTAATGTAGCTCTCAGAATTGTCACTTATCTGCCTTTACTTTCTAAACAGAAGCCGCAAAAGGCACTTTTAGTTTTTTTTGTTGTGGGTTTTTTTTTCCCCTTTGCAAAGCTTTGATAATTCTGGCATACTTTGAAAAACGTGTCCTGTACCATCAAATGAAGAGCAATATGTTCTTCCAAGAGCATTTGGCGATACAAAGGAAAACTTGGAATCATTTGGAGCTCTTTAGAAAAGCAGAGATATCTGGGGGTGTTTAGAGGTTGAGATATTCTGGCACTTGTGATGTTGCAAAAGTTTCACTGCTCTTTGGCTGAGTTAAGAGACAGGAGTAGGGAGAAGGAGTGGGGCAGCAAAAGCAAATGCATGTTTGGGTGTCGCTGCCTGTAGCTAGCTGAAAAGGAGACAGGTTTTGCAATATGAAGGCTCCAGCCTCATTAAATATCTGAGAAAATAAACTAGTCTTTTCTCATTCCACTTGATGTGATTCTGCAGGGGGGAAGAAAACTACAGCTAAAGAAAATATCCCTCCTAAAAGGCAATGTTCAGTAGTTCTGGACTAGATCACAGTTTTTGTTTAAAACAAAACAAAACAAACTGTGAATAAGGAGAACATAAAATTCAAGGGTTTGCCTTGGTATAATACCAAAATAGGGTCATCTCACCTTTGTACAAGCACAGCACTAGTCCCAGCTGCACGTTTTCGTAGCTCTTTTATCTATTGAGATTCCAACAGTTTTAGGACATCAGGTTTCTGCTACTTCAGAAAGACTGCTCCAGAAGTGAGAAAACCATCCCAAGTTAAGGCTTCTCCAAATCAACTGAAACCACGGGGCTTAAACTGGGACCAGATTTGTCTGGGATCCCAAGGCAAGTTTTATCTCCTAGTCGTTGTATGCTCTCCTAGGTTTTATCCCCGTTGTCTTAGCTTGTGAATACTTCCACATCTTCCTTCTATTCTTAGTCCTGGGGTTACTTTCCCACCACACCTATTCCCTTGCCAGTTGCGTAGTAAAGTTCTAAATATAGTTAAATTTGTATTCTTTCTTGATAAAGCCATCCTTCTTGGCCCATTAGTCATCTTAACGCTGATCCTTGTGAGAACAGAAGGTCACTCTCGTTTCCTACTTCCAAGCAGAAGTGTTTACTGTAAACAGATTTCTCCTTTTAGTGGCTGCTCTCGTGTACAGCGACACTTGTGTTGTAACTGAGTGCCTCTGTGCAGTGATGTAGTGGTTCTTAATCTTTGTCATACCGCGTTCTCCGTTACAATAGTAAAAAGTTTTCAGGACCCCTCGCAAGCCTTTTTGCGGCGCTGGGGTTGAGCATCCATTATCCTGTAGCCTCGTTCTTCCAAGGCACAGTCACAGGGCGACACTAAAAGATCTTCTGAGGATTAACAAACAGTGCAAGTGCGGGAAGCAACGTTTGAAATAAAGGCTAGCTTTAATTAAATAAAGGCTGTTTAAATTGAGTCTTTTTTCCCTTGAGTGTCCTCTTCGATCTGTCACGCGGGCATTATGGTCTGATCGCAAGGTGGACGGCAAAAAATGGCTTAAAAATGTGGCATTTCGACGAACGGCGCTGCATCAGCACCCTCGCGCAGGATGCTGTSCTCCGGGGAGCAGCCTTGGGAGATGCACCTATAGCTCTCTGCCAAGGTGTCCCCTGCGTGAAGGACATGTCCTATTCCTACAGCTCCTGGCAGCTCTCAGCGCAGGCAGCGCTTAGTGCGACCTGCCAAGTGCTACGTCTTCGTCACTGGAAGGTTGCGAACGCAGCAGTGCAACAGTTGGGGTATTTAGGGTTACGGTTCCCTACTCTGTTCTTTATCTTAAGGGAACGAGAACGTGGCATGTGTACATTTAAGGCTATATGAAAAAGGTACTGTTTAAAAACCAGCCGCCTGCTCTTGCTTTATTTATGCAGCCCCGCTGGAGAGGTCGCGTTCACGGTCCCTCGAAGAGCACGTGAACTGCTACAGAATGTGCACTCGCTGCCATAGAAAAATGTGTCATTCTGTCCCACTGTATCATTTTTAATATTTGCTGAGTATAACATGTCATGTGTACCTGGATAGCTGCCCTGAGCGCACACCAACTCAAAGACAGGGATAATGAATTGCAGATGTGGAGCAGGCTGTTTTCGCTCATTAAGCTGATTTCTTAACCAACAGATTTAGCGAAGGATGTGTTTTTTACTGAAGGCTCGGATACTGATGCTGTTAAATCCAAACAGCTTGTTATCTGATTTCAAGAGAAAGCATCTGGAAACATTGCTTAACTTGTTGAAACATCTTTCTTCATTTGGATAACTTAAATAGCTGCTTTTCTCTTTGAAGTTAAAATAAAACAAACCCCAAAAAACAAACCAAGTGCTTCCCAGCGGAGACCTTGCATGAGACATTTCAGCTAAAGCTTTTCTTCCCCAAAAGGAATAAAGTACTGAAGACTCCCAGGCCTTATGATCTAAGAGGGCCTTTTCTATTCTTCCCATAGAGGCATGTCAGTGATAGCACAGAAAGAGAGGCTTGGCATGGATTCATAAACGAGTAATAATGTCAAACACATATGATTGTTTTGCTACTTCCTCTGAGTGGCTGAAGGAAGGAAGTTATGCATATAATTGAGCTGGTCTTCAGGAAATAGTTTGATACAGTTCTACGCAGAGAACAGCTCTGCAGCCATAATAACTAAAAGCAGGGGGTCACATAGCAAAAAACGGCAGGGAAGGGAAGCGGATACTTAAGAAATAGGCTACTAGAGCGCTGCAGAAATCACTGGGTGTCTCTTTTGCAGTGGTCTGTGGGAAAGGGAGGACATGCGGAAGATTACTGGAGTTGGTCTGCTACGTGGAAGTCTCCTAAAGCCTTGCAAAATGTAGAAGGAAACCTCGGTACTCAGGTGGCTGGATGACAGGCAAATAAGAAAAAATGGAGTTACAACTTGAATTTCCTAAAGGCTTGGTGCCTTCGTGCAAGTGTAAGCTTTCTAACGGAGGAGACTTGGAAGTTAAACCTAAAAAAAAAAAAAGAAAAGGAAAAAAACATAAAAAATGCAGTCACCCTCCTGCCTTCAGTAATCAGAGGTGCTGCTGGTGTCCTGTGCCCTTCTAGTGCATTGAGGCAGTGATGCTCAAGCCTGCGAGAGCAGTCTTGGTTCATCCCTCGTCGTCTGGGCTTTATGGCACAATCTTTAATTGCACGCCCAGATATTCCTCTCCTCCTGACAACGTACATGCAGGGTGCCAGAAAGACGGGGCCAAGGCATTTTTCCTGCTTCCCAGTCAGCCAGCAGTGTCTGCAGTTGTTTATTACTTGCCACCTAATGCCTTCAATACATATGGAAGCATTTGTTTCCTTTATGGGCTTTTCAAGGGTTCTTGCTATCCACGGGGGCATTGGAGTGCTGGAGGAACACTAAGGGCTTTATCTCCCCTGTGCGAGCGGGATCCGCTCGGCGGCRGCGCGGAGTTGCAGCGCGTGACCTGCCGGCTCTCTGCCTGCTCCGGCTCCCCCGTTTCCCCGGTTTTGCCGGCGCAGGCAGGAAACCCAGCTGCCCACAGCTTCRCTCGCGGTCGGGGAGGCTCAGCCGCCGGTGTTTTGGGGGGCTCACGTTGGGCCCCCGGAAAATGAGCGGAAYGGCAGCATTAGCGGTGTCACTAATTTTAAGCGACTTATTTGGTAGCGCTTAATAGTGCAGCGGCTGAAAAAGGGATACCTGGGGTTTTCCAGCTCAGCRTTCGCAAGACCAACCTTCTTTATTTTTTACCTTCCTTCTTCATTTTTTTTCCTTTCCTTTCCCGATGTCTGATTTGCAGGGGAAATGAGKACTGGCTCCTCGGCCGCTTCCAGTGCACGACCCACCGGCTTTTCCCCAAGGACCCTCCGCGCCAGGTTGAGCGGAGTAGAGGGCCTACATGGAAAACAAAATAGTGTGAAAACAAAACAGTGTGCTGGTGYGATGGTGCTTTTCACTGCGGAGGGGAGCTCAGGGCCCTTGTCTGCCAAGCCCTGGACTWTTTGCGCTTTCTGGGTTTAACCTCCTCTTTTGTCTATTCACAAACCCGTACAAAAGCCTCGAATGCTGTAGCAGAGCTGCCTTCTTGATTATTCTCTTAAGAAAAGAGAGGAAAAAGTTGTTTTCTGTAAGTGGAGACTGCAGATGTGCCCTACGCAGGCAGCAGGGCAAGGTAAATAGGAAAGACAATGCTCAGGAGCTTGGTATTTACTGCAAAGACAATAGGAAAGTGTTTGCTGACTTTTGTATTCCTTTTCCCTTTGTTCCTCTGTTTGTCTCTTCCCTGTGCAGGCAGGAATGTGTGGCCACGGAAGAAAACCCGCAAGTGTTTTTCTGCTGCTGTGAGGGCAACTATTGCAATGAGAAATTCACCCATTTACCTGAAGTTACTGGTCCAGAAGGTGAGTGAGTCGCGGCAGGGGGTCCGTTCTTCTGCGCCTGGTCCGTGGGTGACCTTGGGTTGCTGGCAGTTGAGCAAAAAAAAAATAGACCTGAGAGGATACAAAGCATCCTTTTGGTTGCAAAGGCCACGCATCATTTTGCTGGGGTGATTTAAGAACAGTTTTTTAATGTTATTTCACTGTGTGGGTAAAGTGTGTTGCACCTGCGCCTCATATTCTTAGCGAGGGTTAGATTTTCTTTATGGTGAGGGTTCGCGGTGGGCTCTTCCAAAAAGAAACCTTGCACAAGGGGAAAAGGGCAGTACAATTTATACAATGGGGATCAAGATTCAGTCTCTTAAGGGTATTTTCTTTTCTTCATTATATATCCTCATATTTTTCATAGGTCATAGGCCTCCGAATACACTGGGCAACCTGGCTTTCTGCATTTTGTTAACTAACACACGGCATTTTACTGGTCTAGGGATTAAAAGCAAATGGGTGCGTGTCTCAGCTTTCAGAGTTTGTGGATATACTTCAAGGGAAAAAAGTAATGGCATGTCCTTTTTTAAGAGCTAATAGAAAAATGATGCTTCTTTTTGCCGTAGGCTTGCCAAAGTATCGTTCAATAAAAATTATGAGAGCAGGTGTATCCTTTCCTTCGGATGGGTTCTTTTGCTATCAAACTATATGCATTTACTGAGATGTTCCGAGAGACCATTATCAGATTTTCCTGGACATTCCTGTTAGGTTTTTAATTGTTTACATGTTTTTATTATCTCCTGTTATTAATGTACCCGTAGCAACCTGGTAGCAAATATTCTTTCTCTCACAGTTTTTTTGTTGCATTTGGCAAGTAGTGCTATTTTTTCCTTCCATGTCTCCAACATAGCAACATGGCTCCGTTTAGTATTCCCATTGTTTGTGTCTCAACTGCACTGATGTAATTTGGAACAAGAACTACTGTGGGAATAGGGTATTTGATTGTGGCTCCTGCAGCATTTTGCTAAAAACTGTCATGTTGTCGATTGCTGTGCAAAGAAAAGCAGCGGGGGGAGGGATTTCGGGCTCGCTTAATGCCTTTGGAAGGGTTATGGGGAGGAAGCTTTCTGCCCTTACATACCCCAGCAGAAAAATCCCTCCGTTGCTCGCGGCCATCGTTAATAAAGGTCACGTGGAGGCTCAGCCTGCAAAGTGTGTTTTGGACCGTTCCTATTACATTAATAATAGCAATATGGAAAAGAGTAATGGGTCCTTATGAATGCCATTAGATGTCAGGAAGATATGAGATATGCCACTAAGCGTTGTCTGCTTTGGAGGAGCAGAAAGGCAAGTGGTTGGTTGTATCCAGACATGTAGCCGACAGCGTTGTTGCACGCCTAAAGGATCGTTTCTCGCCTTTAACCTGCTCTTTTCTTGCAGTCATATACGAGCCGCCGCCACCAACACCCTCCCTGCTCAACATCCTGGTTTACTCTTTGCTTCCCATCGCTGTCCTGTCGATGGCCATTCTCTTGGCCTTCTGGATGTACCGTCACCGCAAGCCTCCCTACGGGCACGTGGACATCAACGAGGTGAGAGGGAAACCTCTGGCTTCCCAAAGGTGGTGGGAAAAGAGAAAAGATGAAATACTCCTCTCCATAACTTTTTCTTCTGTCTTTTTGAGCCCTGTGCCACAGTCAGCCTCCGTGCTCATGTTAGCCTCTCCCACGAGGCTGTTGGTTTTAGCCCAAATTGTAAGATTTTCCTGGGTTCCTAAGGGATAGTTCACACAGTCCTGCTTGGTGTCCGCCCTTCCACTGGCCCTCTCAAGCCCAGTGTCTGATTTCAACTAACTTTGCAGGGGAGTAGGGCCTTAGAGATTACAAAACCTCTACCAGTTTTATGGGATGAGGGGAGATGTTTTCCCTTTTACAATTCAGGTTTTATGAGACATCGGAGAATGCATGCAGGAGCCCACAGCCCAAAGCCATAGGAAACTGGTCTTTGCTTGTTCTGCTTGCCTGGAGCCGTCGGTTTTCTTCTGACGGGGCGAGTGGCCACCTCTCCTTGCACCCAGCACAGCCCCATACAAACCATACTCTGAACTTTCCAAGTATGAAGTTAGATATGGACAGAGCTCCAACGCCAAGCTTAATGCTGGGCTACATTGTTCTTTCATAGAAACAGAGAGTTTGAACAGATACTATCTTTATTACGCTGACAGACCTGTTTGCTGCCCATTGCTAGGATTATGCGAAGCACTCCTAACAAAGTGCAAAGCAGTTGGAAGTTTTAGGTGTATTTTGCTGTTAGGTCACAAAGATTGAAAAGTTCCCACTTTTGGCAGGAGGTAGCCTTGAGGTAGATCCATGTTTTGCAGCCCAAAATAGCTCCTGCTTTGAAAACACAAGAGAATTCAGGTTTTGCCAGAGGATGACTTGTGTGTGCCGAACTACACCATGACACACAAAGTGACACTCGAAGGCGTAGATTGTTGTATATGTTCTGTATAAATATTCTGGAAAGCAAAATGGGGAATTTCATGTTGCTCTTAATGTATAAGTTTTGCTGTGAAGACTAAATTTAAGCCATTTGTATCAAACAAAATACCATTTCTTTACTCCTGCCCCCCTTCACCCTCCCACACACCCGGAGTCTGACTTCAGCTTGCAATAGTGTCTCTTCCTCTCGTTTTGTAGGATCCTGGGCCACCACCCCCTTCTCCGCTGGTTGGCCTTAAGCCTTTGCAGCTCTTGGAGATCAAAGCAAGGGGACGTTTTGGCTGCGTCTGGAAAGCTCAGCTGATGAATGACTACGTAGCAGTGAAAATCTTTCCAATTCAGGTGAGAAGGGCTTTGTGTCAGGTTCTCACTAGCAGGGTTTCCTCACCAATGTTGAGATGCTCTCAGAGCCTATGGAGGTGTATTAACACTCTAGCAAAGATATGTGTGGACTCTTCTGCTGGGGGGAAAAAGTTCAAGGACGCTCCCTCCCCTATATTTTTCTCTGTGTTATCTCATTAGCAAATGCTTTCTGTAGTAGTTGTTGCAAGCTGGGCAAATTTTGAAACCAGCAGTCACATTTTGAAATCTGCAGGGTATTTTAACTTCTCCTCCAAATGCCAGCGTTGTTAAAAGTCCAGCGTGCGACTGCAATGCCCGAAGTGCACACAAAGGACCAAATCCCTGGCTTTGTGTGGCTTGCCTGGGTAAATTGTAAATCCGGACCCAAACCTAACAAACAGTTTACAACTTACAAAGGCAGAGTCCCAGCACTGTGAAAGCTAATTGCGCTGGAGCATTTCTGTGAGCTTGTATCTTCCACTCTGGGAAACCTTTGAACATTCCTGTCTCTCTAGGAATTGCAAGTGGAAGCAGGAAAGCAATCACAAATCAAGTGAATGAAGAAAGACTGAAACGTCTCCACTATCTCCTTATTCATTAATTTTTCTCCTCGTATTTGTTTTCTTGGCATAGCTTAGAGGAGATTTGCACATCTTCTGTCCAAGCCAGCTGTGACCTACTAGTAAATATTCAATAGAATCTAGATTAGATTATACAGGTTTAACTGTTACAGCTACAATGCAGACCTGGATGCTGTATGCCTGGGTTTTATTCTTGCATGCCTTAGGAAATCTTGAGAAATCTTACTTCTCAATGATGTTGGGTTTAGATCCCCCACCCCACCCCCACATGTTTTAGAAATATCTGAGGGTAATTTTGGACAGGGGAGAACAGCAGCTTCCAGTCTTTCTCCAGCTTCTGCCCTTTAGGAAAACAATCTCATTTTAAAGGGATGTATCACGTCCTAACCCCAGCGAATGACATTAAGAGGAATGCGAGCAGCTCCAACTGAGCTGAAGGAGCTGTTTGCTTTAAAAGGAAGTGTGGTCTTTGATGGTGCATTTCTCCCTGCTTTAGGATAAGCAATCTTGGCAGAGCGAGAGAGAGATTTTCAATACCCCTGGCATGAAGCATGAAAACCTTTTGCAGTTTATTGCAGCAGAGAAAAGAGGGACGAACCTAGAGACAGAACTGTGGCTGATCACAGCTTTCCACGACAAGGTAATGTGTCACTGCCCATCCATTTTGGTCTGGCCATGAAGCAGCAACTTTTGGTATCTAATATCGTTCCCATAGCTACCCCAAGGTCTCTGTCTTGACTCTCCTGGTGAGACATCTTTCAGTGGAAGTGGAGAAGTACTCCCACTCCCCTTCTTCAAAGACCATTCCCTTAGCTTTTAAGGCTTTCCAGTACAAATATTGGACTAAGAAAGGTGAGACTCGGAGAGAGGCATCAGAAAAGGCCACAGTTCATGTTCACAGGCAGTTGTTGTCTTGTAATGCGTGCAGGGCAGCAGGGAAAGYTGGGGGTCACACACCACCATAGTCCTTACTCGGCCCTTGTGGATAGGCTCTGTGTTTACTTTTGAAGCTCAGGGCATATCTCCATTTCATGGATTGCCTTAGTTATCAAACACTTAAAATAAAACAAACATGCACAAATCCAGGGTTGAGCCAGCAATGCTATCCCTCTATTTAATCCAAGGTCTACTGAGTCAATCATTTCCACAGCCAGCTGATAGGGTACATGATCTTCTTGCATGGAAGACTCTCCCCCTTTTTAGGCTAGATGAATTGTTCTGGTTTGTGGTGATTTTTGTCCCTTCGTTGCCTCCCTCCTATTCCCTGGCAGATCAGTAGACTTGAGACTCGCTTTGGAAGTCCAGATACTCTGTGCTCTGGGAAAGGGCTGAGGACCGAAGAATGCTTCTGGGATTTTTTCTTCTTCTTTTTACTTTTGCTAGCAATTCCTTTTTTCTCCCCTATCAAATCAAGGTTCAAATTTCTCAAGCACTCGTTACAATCATTTTCTAAACTGATGAGTTGGCACATCTGTCACTTTGGCGGGGTCTGTGATTAAGAACGTACGATGTCCTATTTCTCAGGGCTCTCTGACGGATTACCTGAAGGGGAATATTATCAGCTGGAACGAGCTCTGCCATGTTGCAGAAACGATGGCCCGTGGATTGTCCTACCTACACGAAGATGTCCCTTGGTGCAAGGGTGAAGGACACAAACCTGCTATCGCACACAGGTACAGCCTCTTTCCTTAATGCTTTTCAAGAGCCTTGGTCAAAAGTTCATGACTTCTTTGCAGTGATGTTGCTGAACCGAGGAGGAAATTGTGCTTGCAGGAGGTCAGTGCCTTTTATCCCAACAAAATCTATGCTAAGACATGAATTTTTTTCACCCACTTCTGGAATGGTGAAGGGCAAGTAATCAGCATTTTGTCTGTGAAATAGTAAATAAGGTCGGTAATGGTTTAGGGCAAATGTCTGAAGGGTGGGTGCTTCCCTCCACCATTAAGTCCTCTCCTGACATGTGGTGGGAATGGGATTCAGAGCGCTGCCAAACCTCTGGTTAGTTCAGTTTGAAAGGGCTGTGCTCGATAAAACACATTATAACCCTTGCGTTTCTGTGGCCATACCGAGATTGGACTCTTCCAGAAGGATTTTAGACTGATGATTCCACTGCATGTCTTCCCGCAGAGCTTTAGATCGTTAGGAAAGAAATGGAGAAATAGAAAATGGCTGCTGTTTATTTCTTGTGGTAGTTTTATGACGCTCGGATCTTGCCAGGGTGCTTGTGAAAGACATCGGAGGAAGTGGTCAGCGCCTCCAAGACCTCTTGGCACCCGCTTGAACCGCGCTGGGCGGCAGCACCRTGGGGACAGCTGGGACACAGCAGGATGTGGGTTATAGCATCCTCGCTGCAACGGGACCTTCTTTTAGGCCCCTTCTCGGTCTCGGCGGTCCCACGTTGCTTGCCCTGAGCTAAAGCCGTGCCACCAAGCTGTTTGCTAGCGGCACAGTGGGAGGAGGGGAGTTTTCCAGAAGGATTTACGCGGGTTGCACGGCTGCACGCGGTAATCCGCAGCCCGGCTCCCCCCCCGCGCCCGCGGCGCTTCATCTAGGAGGGACTCGCAACCCACGTCCAGCTGCAGCAGTTTGTGTCTCATCCAGCGGGGCCGCCTTGCCGTACGGCAAGATAACCTCCGTTTTTGCGAGGGTGCCCCTGCCCCCAGACAAACCCCCAAACCTTAAGATTTCTGCGAAGCGCGGGCTGTTCAAAGAGCCCGCAGCTGCCTTTGTGCTGCTCCTGGGGCTGACCCCGTGTCCCTGACATTTGTCCCCGGGAAATAAAGGCAGGGGCTTATACGGGGAAATTCCTAAGGGCGGGGGACAGAGGAAGGCTCGGGAAAGGGTTTAAAGCAACAGATCGTGCTCGTTAGCGTCCCCATCCATTTAGCAAGTGATAAAAGATGGAGAATGCATCACTGGTGTGCGAAACCAGAAAATACCGACAGGAGAGGGAATTTCAGGAAGCAGTGGGTTTCCCGTGGATTACTCCGCTCTCCTCCTAGTTTTTTAAAACAATCACCCATGCTTTTTAAAGCTGGGGGATGGTTTTGGAGGGCTGAACACACCGCACGGGAAGATGCTTGACTTGCCAGGTAGGGCTCCCTGAGTCACTGCCGTACAGAGTTTCGGCTAACTCTGAAACAACAGTGGCCCCTGGCATAAAAAGGAGGATTGAGGTTATAGGATCGCTTGTTGGTGCTCAAGTGCCCCCACGTGGAAGCTGGAAATAAAAGCTCCGGTGTCTAAGTTGGGTTCCCGCACCGATTTTCATAGAGCACTCGCGCTCTTCTTCTCTAGTCTGAAGCATTACGCTGCAAGGGGTATTTTCTTCTTTTCAGGCTTTTGCGGTGCTTCTGCACGAAAAGGGAATGACTTTCCTCCGTCAGCGACCCATTTTAGGATCTCTTCTAATGTGCAATGTTGTCAGTGGGAATTTTCGTTGCTAGGGGTTGGATCAGGCCTTTTTCCCAGGCCCGGATGATTGTGTTGCGGTTGACACTTGCCAATGCTGGGTGGTTTGTGGAAGGAAGGAGACCATGGAGAAATGGGGAAGTCTATGGAGACGGGGGGAAAAAAAGGGATGCACAAATGGATGTCCCTGTGTGTGTATATATACATATATATATATATATATATATATCTGCTCAGGATATAGCGCCTAACTGTTGCATGTCCAAGGTGTGTTGCAAGTGAACAGGAGCAGCAAAGAGCCCATAAAAAAATCCTGTCTTAGGTCTCACTTCACTTCGGACTCGTGCCGTTCAGATGGACTGTCTCGTGATTTCAGTGTGGTCCTTCTCCTGGCTGAGCCACTGTTTTGCAAAGATCGCATGTACAATCTGTACCAGAGCATAATCCCCTAATGCTGACCGAGCAAAGTAGTTTATCTATGTCATTACATGATTGCTGCTTTTTTTAAGCCTGTGGCGAAACTGCTGGAGTGTGGAACTGGCCAGTCTCTAAGACGACAAGTATTAGGTGAATGTATTTTTATTTGTAAYGGAGGTGTGCAAATGTTTTGCAGATACTGCAAAACTGTAGTGTGTCCTTAGAAACCCTGTGTCCCATTGAGGTGTTGGAGACTGTTTTCTGCTGGAGTTTCCTAGCTGCATTCGACTATCCAACTTCACAGCTGTA
Organism: Apteryx rowi; assembly: GCF_003343035.1. Lineage (NCBI taxonomy): Eukaryota > Metazoa > Chordata > Aves > Apterygiformes > Apterygidae > Apteryx > Apteryx rowi. The sequence continues at coordinate 1,103,912 of NW_020451216.1, read as the reverse complement.
CGAGGGAATAACCCACTTTCCCCTTCTTAATCCTCGAGCTGGAAATGTTCATCCTACGTTTTTAGCTTGGGATGCTGCTGTGCTCTGAAAAAAATTCTTTCCTTTTTTCCCTTTTTTTTGAAGCTAAAAATCAAGGCCTGAATGTCCCAGAATGATTTTGCATGTGGTGCTTTGAATTGGTTTTCTGACATCTGAGGACACAGTGAGCAGCACTGCTGTACGGTCCAGCAGTTTCTCTCTTCCCAAAGATTTTTGACAGGTCACTCCAGTGCGGAACAATTGTATCTGCCCTCATTAATTATTTTGTGCAGGCCTGCAATGTCCTGCAATCAGCAGGGTCACTGAGTGAATTGATGATAGGGAAATTATAATGCTGAGCATACAGGACAATTGCCATCTGCTGTCTAAGGTCTGTAATTTAATTATATTGCCAAACATTCCTTTTCAGATGAAAATGTGGGAAGCCCAGGCAGCAAGGCTTGACTGGTTAGGCATCTCAGGGTGTTCATCCTCCGTGCCCCTTTCCTGGCCAAGGCAGCTCGGGCAGACTTACCTGAGCTGCCCTGAAACGATACCTCTGCGGCGCAGGACTCTGACCTGAAAGTCATCTTCAAGCACAGTGCCACCACCCATACTGAAAAGGCTTTTGTCTATCGGGCAGTCTGATCCTGACCCTCATCCAGGTGTGGGTCCATCCCTTCCACTTCTCCCTTTCCTACCCTCCAAACTCTCTGAAGGAGATTGGTCCAGCAATTAAAACATAAGTGTAATAGATGACCGTGGCAAAAGTCTGTCAAAGCGGATAGGCAGGGCAAACAGAGTCCCACTGGCATCTGCTCATTTCCAGGCAGGTCTGATTTTGTAGGCGAGAATGAACATCCTCGCTAGGATAAAGGTTCTCAATGAATCCCCTTAACCGGGATTGCATTTGGTATTGGGAGTAAGAAATAMAAGAAGTGTCCAGAGGTTCGGGTCTGCAGCAAGAAGCTCGCGGGTAACTCAACAGCAACGATGCGTTGTGGCACCCGCTCTAATTAAAATCTGCAGTTGGGCCGTGTAGAAATTGCTGATTCTTGATGAAGGCATAGTGTTGTTTTTTCTCTGCATTTTAAGCTCATTGAGGAGAAACAGGATGAATAATCTGGCCGTCCAGTGTAGCCTTGTCTCATGCATGCATTTCCTCCAGTGCATCTCAGAGGGGATGCGCTGCAAGCAGAGGAGATGGGAGGGGATGTGGAGGTACCTTGCGGTGTGAGATATGGACAGCGACGTAGGGCGCAGATGGGAAACTCCTCGGCCATCCGTCTTGATGTGTGGGTGTTCTGTGGACGCAACGCCCCCTTTATATCACTCCCTGCTTTTGTCCGGATGATAATTTGCCCCGTGCTTGTGCTGACGCCTTGCCTTGCCTTTTCCAAGCTGTGCTTTCCTCTCCCTTTTTTGCCCCTATTTTGCACCGTTCCTGTGCCCTTTCTGTGCTCTTTGGGCCATATAGGAGAGGCGATGGGACCGCCATGCCTCCCGGCAGTGCATCAAGGCCTGCCGAGCCTCAGGGGGAGGCAGYGTCCGTTCTCCGGGGGACCCTAAGCCTCCAAAGTCTCAAGGTGGCACATTGCAATGCGAGTAGACATGTGCCGTGATGAACGCTCCCAAACTTGCTTCTTGGCTGTCCGCAGGGACTTCAAGAGTAAAAATGTCTTGCTGAAGAATGATTTGACGGCAGTTCTAGCTGATTTTGGACTCGCTGTGCGGTTCGAACCTGGAAAACCTCCAGGGGACACTCACGGACAGGTAATCATTATCTTTAAAAATACCGTTTAAAAAATTGGGCTTGCTGCAGCTCTACACGTTGTGTGGGTAGTTTCCATAGATGCAATCTAGGGCTTGGGAGATTACAGGCAGGTTGTTTTCTTTTTCCTCGTGTCATTCACGAGGGAGGAAAATGCCTTTTTTCTCCCGGTAGCTATACAGGGAATGTTACTCCAGAGAGTCGAACCTAGGGGATTGACGGCAGCGTGCAGCCCCCCGCGTACAAGCAGGGCTTTCAGCCCAGGGTCCTGCATGAAGGAAAGCACCGGGCCACGCTTCTGCCGAAAAAACACCCTGCATGCGCGCGCAAATGTACCAGCACCCCTGTCCCCCCRCATGCCTTTTCCCTGTGCCACTTCTGTGCATTCAGCTCTCTTCCAGATACTCCATTTCCATAAAAACGGATGCTCAGGCATAAGCTCCAGGATCACTTTTATCCGCAAGAAGCGCAGAGCACTTTCCCCCGCTGCTCCTATCTGCGCACAGTGCTGCGCAGTGTGGAGGTGGAGCCCTTCCTGACCCCGGGAGGCAAGCAGCTTACTCCTTGAAACATGGGATCTGAGTCCTCTTTATTGTCTTACTATTAAATATTAATACTCTTAAAATTATTCAATTATTTTTAAGAATTCAGCGACTGTAGCTGCTTGGGTGACCTTTAGCGACAGTAAATCTTGCACGCCGATGGTGCRCTGCGTAAAACATTTACTACGTTTTTATTGGTTCTTAGTTTTCTGCTTTTAACTTTCAATGAGCGACCCCTCGTTCTGTTATTGTGCRGTGGGGGTAAAGCTAAGGCCAGTCGTTGCCTTTTGGGCACCTCCTATTTTTCTGCCTGCACAGCTCAACTGCTGTCTCCCTTTTTATCTTTGTCCCAGAATGAGTCGATGCCGTTGCAGATTAGCCACCTACAGCTTTTCCTCATTTTTGTCACCTTTCTTTGGGCATTTCCAGCACTTTTCACGCCTTTTCATGCCCAGKCTTCCCCCTGGCCCCACTTCTTCGGGTTCTAGCAAGATCAGATGAGGATTCCCTAACGGAAAATATTAAAAGGCATTTCAATTCCCACATTAAAAGGGTGCTTTTCCCTTGCTCTGCTCTCTAATCTGTGCTACAGTACGGACTATAATGCTACCACACATGTAACCACAAGTATCTGAGGAGTTCTGTGTGGCTCTACCTGTACTAAAAATAGCAAGATATCCAGTATAAGGGGGACTGAACTRTTCCCTCAAGGTGAGAGAGATCTTTTCCAAACCAGATCATGACAAGCCAGGGTAGGTGGGCAGGACTTTGCAGTGTCCATGCGTTACAAGTCATGTGGATGCAGGAGAATGGTTTTATCCAAGGCTGTCAAACGCCTTTTCCTACCGTTTCAGGATGCATCCATTTTCCTCTCTCTTTTTTTTTTTTTTTTTTGGTTAGCAAGAGGGAATTGAACTTTCAGCAACTACGCTAACTGACTCTGACTTGACCTCAGGGTGTTTTACGTGTCTCCAGAGACAGCATTTTCACATGCAGYGTGTGCTGCTGTAGCAAGACGCCGTAGAAGGCAGAATTTCATCCRTACTCATCTTGCATCACTGCATTTAAATTAGACCTGTAGCGTACACTGAATGAATATCACACACATAGCCATCCACCTAGGTTTTTTCCTTCAGGTAGCTTATCGAGACTCAAGCGATCTTAATGAGAAATGGTGTCAGAAAAAACAGACCCCCTTTCCATGTTTTCTGAGGTAGGTGCAAATGTAGCAGAAGTAGCCTGAAGGCTAATGGAAACAGCTGTCACTCATCTCTAACCAACGGAGGCTGACGGGCCCAAATGGAATTTAACTTGAGTCGTTTCTTTCTCCATAGGTGGGAACAAGGAGGTATATGGCTCCTGAAGTGTTAGAGGGAGCAATCAACTTCCAGCGAGATGCCTTCCTGAGAATAGACATGTATGCAATGGGACTGGTGTTGTGGGAATTAGTCTCCAGATGTAGAGCAGTTGACGGTAAGAATAAAGATCTCCTCTTCCCTGTGGAGGGCTCTGTTTCAGCGTGGTTTATTGGTCCAGAGAATGAACCCGGCTTTGTAAAAAAAAAAAAAAAAAGGATGTTTTCATTAAGCAGCTAACCTGTCTCTTGTGTGCTTGTTTTTTAACATAAACTCATTCTCTGTGGATAAAAATCTTTGTAATGTTCAAGTCTCAAAGTGCTTTTAATGGTGTTGCAGTTACATTGCAAATTGGCTGAGAACTCAGAGAAAGAAAGAGAAGGTGATTCCTCCCGTCAACGGTGGCTTTCCTTCAGTCCCAAGTGCCTGCTGTGCTGCTCTCTGTGGTACTCTGCGTTTTTGCTTGTGACCTAGGCAGGCTTGAGCTCCAGAAAAGAGCTGCGCTCAGCCCAAGGTTGGCTGTTGCACCTTGCCTCTGTAGGACAGTACTGGAGCCCAAACAGAAAGACCAGAAGTGAAGCACCTCAGTAAAATAAAAAAAAMCATAGGGCTGAAAGGATCTTCCTGGCTCAGCAAGCCCATTTGCCTGCTATCATAAGTCAGTATGTCTTAATCTTTGTCATTTGCCAGTCAAGCTCTCCCTCAGCAGTGGACTGAGCTCATAGTTTCATCTGCACCTTTGGAGAATCTCACTTTCTCCGGGGTGAGCCAGAAGAACAAACTTTCCTGGTGTCTGTTTTCTCAGGGTGTTTTCTCCTAAAATAATGCTTCAAAATGGGGCACCGTTTCTCCTGTTGGAGAAATGCTATCTCCAAATATCCCATCTGCTCTCTGGTGATATCCGTGCCATTTGCAGGACCTTGCCCCCGATCAGGGAAGCAATCACTTTGTTGTATTAGCTCCAAGGTTGCCTGCTCCAACTTCTCTCTTCTTGTGTGGACATGGGTGTTACGGACTGACTTTCAAGTTCATAAATTAACATTACCTTCCCTGGACTTCAAATGTATTTCATTAGTATTGCAGTAGCATTGAGGAGCTTGATTATAACTGGGATGTCTGCATAGGTGTGTGGTAAGAGAAAGTCTTTTCCTTAAAAAGTTACTGTCTAACTAGATAAAATGCCAGAGGAGCAGGGAGATAGTGGTGCAGTGGGATGAAACAGCGATATTCTGGATCRTTCAGCAGGTGTTAGAGGTGGGAATAATCTCTTCTCTGTTAAGGCCCCCCCAAAATTTGGATTTTTGCTTGTCTTGTTTTGGTCATCTTCCTGCTCTTCTCAGGAAGCAGCTGGTCTCTCAAAGTATCTCATACAGCACCTTTAAATCAGAGGGAGGACTTTCTTTGGGATGAGGGGGAATTACACTGAACCTTATCTGTACTTTTAGGTCAGAAGTGATGAATCACATCACCTTATTTAACAGTTCTGCTCCATGTTTGTGGTCACACTCATGTCTGCTGGCTTCAGTGACAAATAGTCCTTGTCCTGATGTGTGAGCTGGCAGGCAGTGACCATAATTCCAGAAACGGCTTGGATTAAATTCCAGGTGCAGGATGGTGGGTGAGCACAGCTTTAGCTAACAGCACATTTGGCTTGGAGATCCTTGTACTGGGTCTTCAAAGAGAGATATGTTATTTCTATAATCTTGCTTCACTCAATCCATGTGGAATTTGTGAGGCCAAAATATGTTTTTAGGGCTTGTTTTGGAAGAGAAGAGAGGGTTAAGACACTGCTTGTAAAATGAAGGTACTTCTGATGGGATTCAGATAAWGATACCTAAATTTTGTGCATCTACATCGAGTTGTCTATCTGTGTGCCAAGTGCCTAAACCCCCAGGCAGCAGGGATCTGAGCACCTCACCTTTCAGGGTGAGCCAAATTGCTCTCCTGGCTCCACTGACTAGATCTGCGATGGGAAATTGGGCATTTAAATTTCAAAGAGCCAGAAATCGGCTTTCCAGTGCCGATTTCCTGGATTTCCATCATTGATGTAGGAGTCATTACAGAGGCTCTGCAATGGTGGTTCCCTCAAAATTTCCCACCGTGTCTGTAGACCTTTGAATTGCCTCCCTTGACTTGGCTGCTTGTGAGGGTGAGGAGGTTAATCACTGCAGCTGCTTATAGCCTGGTTCCTGTCTGAGGACGTGGGAAGGAAGGTCATGAGCATTCTTGTGCCATTTGGAATAAATGTTTCCATTTGTTTCAGTGACTGTCATTTTGTCAACATGAAAAGTGATATGCTGTTTTAGTAATTTTTCAAAGTACCTAAATACCATGTTCTTGGTGTCACGGTTCATGACCAGATAAAGTGGTCAGCTCTTTTATTTTAGTTTGGAAAGGTCCACTTGAAAAATCTCCAGTCTTGAAAGAGATTGCTCCTTGCTACTGAGAAACCATACATAATGCCAGAGAGGGTCCTGAGAAAGCCCATCAGTTAGGTTGGGTTGCTCTATGAGTGCATCTAAGCATTACAGAAGGCCAAATGATGTTTCAATAAGCAGAAGTTATTGCTGTAGTCTGGACCCTGCATTGATGCTCCAGCACTTTTCTTGTTCTTGTGGCCCAGAGCAATTCACATCCATAACTGGTTTAACCAAAGCGTTCAGGAATCGTTTTGCGCTTACGAGCTGGGAGCAGTCGGTACACAACTGCTGGTAGGTACTTGGGCAGTAAGTGCAGTAACCAGGATCAAGTCGCTCAGCTGTGTCGATGCTGACTTCAATCTATGAACATGGCAGAGCGCTGAAGAAGAAATTACAAGTGTGTTACATGTGCTTGACCTTGATAGTCAGGGACTAAAATGAAATTATGCTCAGACCGAAACCTTTCTCTAGGATATTGTGTGTTGAATTGGTACGCCAAGGTGGGAGGAGGTTGAGCTGATTTGCTCTTTCTGTTAAAATAAATCCCTGGATGCCCCGCAGGCTGCCTCTAGGAGAGAGGTGGATGCGGGAGTCGCGGGTGAGAGTTCAGCTTCGTAACTCACTGCGGTGGAAAACGCGCGGCTAGACACCCGGCAGGGCTGGCAACGTCCGTTGTGGAGGAAGAATGTAAATCGCATTTGTATAAAAGGACGTGTGAACTGTGCTCTGCGTGAGGCTTTGCCGCGGTGGGTTTCGGTTGCTATGGAGCCGCGGCTCGTGCGTGGCGAAGGCACGTCTGCTCGGCGGAGGCCTTTTCCCTACTAACGCCCTTCTCCCCGTGCATCCTAGGTCCGGTGGATGAATATATGCTGCCTTTTGAAGAAGAAATAGGTCAGCACCCATCCCTGGAGGACCTGCAGGAAGTGGTGGTTCACAAGAAGATGCGCCCTGTGTTCAAGGATCACTGGCTGAAACACCCCGTACGTCCCTTTCGGTTAATAGCTGAAAACGTTTGCCTCTGTGGCTGGGACTAGAAATGCAGTTACGCGTCAGATGTTAACTTCAAAAGGAAAAAATAACAGGGAAATTATCTTCCAGCAATTTGGCAGGATTGTGTTGCCTTGAGGCAGAAACTAAACTGCAGGTGAACTTCACTTCCGCAGTCCAGCGGGATTAATTTTGTCAAGTGTGGAGCAATCGTGATTGCGTGGCGGCAGTACTGGAGCGCTTGGCCCCGGTGGCTGGTCCTACGCTCCYGTTGCTGTCCTGGCAGAGCACTTGTCCGTCGGAGCCACCAAGTGAAGGGTTGAATGACACTTTCCCACTTTTTCCCATAGGTTTTCCCTTCTTTAGAGGGTAAAGCAGCTGATTAAAATCAGTCCGTGGCAATGGACATGGAGCATGTTGTAATGTATCATGCATTTGCTTAGTAGGACTCATTTAGGATGATGAAGGAATGGAAAATATAGTACCTTTTGTTAAGACAGGGCAAATGATCCATACCATTGGTGACATGTTCCTCACAAGCTAAATAGTATGCAAAGCTTGAGCAATTTGGGGGAGAAAAATTAATTAGATGTGAAGGCAAATGGACAATGAAGTAAAATGCAGTTGGGTTTCCCAAAGGTAGATCATATCAGACTAGCATTTTTAATAAAAGAGCTGATCTTTTAGCCTGGGAAATTAAGCAGGTCATGAAATCTCTGAGGGCTTTAGTAAGAAGCTAAATGCCTCTATTCTGACCCAACTGCCATGGTTTTGCCTGGACTTAGGTATACTAACTCATCATTTAGGAGTTGGGGACAACGGTTGGTTATGGGAGAAGGTGACTGTCCCAGCTTCTGTATAAGTGGGGTTCGAATAAGAGCCGCGCTCTTCCAGCAGTATTTTACCAGTTATTTTGTAGATATCTGCAGGTGAGGTGCTGCATCGTAAACAAAATAACAGTTTTATAGCAGCTGATACAATACTGCCAGCTTTTACGGTTTTATCGTGAGAATCATAACACTTGATGTCTTGTCTTTTAAAGATTTAATGGCTGAATCATGTGCTATACTTTGATTTAAAAAAAAAAGAAAAGTGCTTTTTGTCTATAGAAAAAGCTGGATGTGACCAAATCGTAAACCAGAAGCTTAAAAAAAAATCTTACCATGTCCTGAAATCACATGCATTTAAAGTCATTTTTAAAGCCAAGCTCATGATATTTTGCACACCTGGGCCTGGCAATATCTGATGTAGAAGCAGCAGAAGTTGCATTGCACATCCATCCTTGGAAAAAACGGGCTTGGCTTTCCTTGCATGGGCTTAAGCTGTGCTTTCTTCCCGGGGCGTCGGGAGAAAAATCGCCCCCGAGCGGACCGTGCTGTGACGGGGTTTTCTCCACCTTGTTCTCCCCAGGGCTTGGCGCAGCTCTGCGTTACTATCGAAGAGTGCTGGGACCAYGACGCAGAGGCTCGGCTCTCGGCGGGCTGCGTCGAGGAGCGCATTTCGCAAATCCGCAAATCTGTAAACGGCACTACCTCGGACTGCCTCGTTTCCATCGTGACGTCCGTCACCAACGTGGACTTGCCGCCCAAAGAGTCTAGTATCTAAGTCCTGGTTCACTTTTGTCTTTCCAGACTCAGTGGATTAAAAAAAAAAAGAAAAAAAAAGAAAAAAGTAAAAAAAAAAAACCCACAAAAAACAAAAATCCAACAAACACATGAATGCAGCTGCTATTTTATCTTGACTTTTTATTATTATTGTTATTATTATTATTATTATTTTTTTTGGATTGGATCAATTTTACCAGCACATTGCTCTACTGTATTAAAAATGGACATTTCAGCAAGCATTCAGGTGCCGACTAATGAATGCAGAAAAGGTGCAGGTACCTCAGAACCTCAACAAACTCACTTCAGTTTTTTTTTGTTTTTTTTTTTATTAATTCAGTTTTCTCGGTTTCTCTTTATCGGTCTGTCTTCTAAGCAGAGCATCTGTGACATAAAGGAAAACCACCTACCATCTTAGAAAACACAATGCTGCAAACTTTGGAGGAAACTTAAGACTGTTACATAAGATTACACCTTCCTCGAAAGGATTTTTTTTCCCCATTTTGGTTTGTTTTGGGGTTTGGTTTTGTTTTCTTTTTTTGTTTTCTTTTTTTTTTTTTTTTTAAGAAGTGAGCTTCAAAAAAAAACAGCAGATGTGTCTTTTACGGATCTAACGGGTGTCATTGTAACATGGAAAAAAAAAGTAACCGGGCGGAGAATGTTAATTCTTTGGTGGTAGAATTGAAGGGGGGAGCTTAGCGTAGGGGTGGGGAGAGTGACGTTGGACTTGGCAGCATTTGGAGAAACATCATTTGCTATGGAGCTACTTCTCAGGTAACCATTAGAGGAGGGAAAGGACATTTCTGGGCAGAGTATTAATGGCTGCGGCGTATGGAGAAAGCCGAGTTAAAGAGCCCGGCGTTGTAGGCAAGGCACCGGGTCTGTCGCTCGGGCTCGGGTGGTGAAAGAGCAAAGCAGAACCGTCGTTACCTTTTGTTTCTCGACTCCAGGTGGTAACGGGAAGGATGCTTTTAAGCGGCGCGATCGCAAGAGGTTGCAAAGCGCGTTGTCGGAAGCGCTTTTGGCAGAACACGGGAGGATTGCAAACTTTTTGCATCTCGCTTGAAACGGGAGTCAATTTGGGAAATTCGGCCTCGGGGTTGATTAGCTGTCAGCCCAAGCTACCGGCACAGATGGGCAAAAAAGGAAAAGTGTGAAAACTGCCTCTATTAAATCTTGGGTTTTTTGTTTTTTTTTTTCCGCTTTGATTTGGGGGAGGAGGGTGGAAGTTACCTGAACCGGTGGCAGATGGCTCCCATAGCATCYGTGAAGCCCGTGCCTCGGGCAGCGGCAGCATGCGGAGGAGACTGAGCAGCAGCAGCGTTTCCTCTAGCATCCTTTAAACCGGCGTCTTTAACGCTGCTTTCTCCTTACTCCGCGACTAAACTCTTTTGTCTTAAAGTGGTGCATATTCGAAAATACCATTACTCTATTATGCCATAAACTTGCTCTAGTCAGTGAATGTTCCTAATGCTGCTGATTCAACATTTAAATATTTTTTTAATTTGCAAAACATGCAATGTTTAAAAAAAAAAACAAAACAAAAAAATACACACACACGCGCGCACACACACACACACACGTTACGTGGCTTCTGAGGTTTAAACTGAAAAAAAAAATTTAAAAACTTCATGACCACAGACCACCTCAAACCAGAAATACCTCAGAATTTTCTACTTGTATGAGTTTTATTATATATTTTGTTAGTTGTGTTGTCTTGTAGTAAGTATATTTTAATGTAAGTTGGCTTTTATGACAAGGGAGTTTTAAAAAAAGAAAAAAAAGAAAAAAAGTTCCAAAATCTTTTAGGAAGTGCTACCATTTTTTTTTTGTTTTATAAAGCACCATTGTAAATAACTGTATACAGTTGTAGAATAACTGCCTGTATAAGGTACCTGGGCATTATTCACTCTTATTTGTGAAGGCTGTTTCCATTCTGTGTTTTTTATTTTTTGTTTTTTTGGTCTGTTTTAGTGAAAGGACAGTACATCTTTTTATTTCTTTTTTTTTGGGGGGGGGGCTTTGAATATAACATGAATTCTGTGTCTTGGTAGACTAATGAAGTTATGCCCATTGGATTGCCAGAACTTCTAAATTCTTCTTTGTATTAAGCTAAAATGCAGTCCTGAACTAATCATCCTATAACAAAAATGTTAAAAAGTCCATATTATATAATCAAATTGGACTCCTTGTCACTGTCAAATTGTCAGTGTGGGCCCTTGCACAGATATAATTTATTAAGCAAGCAAAATTACCAATTGGAGAAAATATTTAAAAATTGAAATATATTTCTTGAAAAGTATAGCTTTAAAACCTAGAGTTCGCAAATGAGGACGTGGTCCTTTATCTTGAAGAGACATTAAGATAATTGCCTTAATTTGTCTATCTGAATAAAGTCTTAAACTATTCTTTCAAGTTACTGAATGTATATTGCATATTAGTATGTACACACATGTAATTGTATTTTTGTGTGTAGGTTTGGAAGTTTCTGTTTCTTAATGTGATTCTGTTCAGAAAACCTTGTCAAAAACCAGACAAAATGATACCATTCTGACCGGGCTGATGTCCCTGCTAGGGGTTGACATCTTCGGTTCTGATGCTGCAACATACCTGTGGTTAACATTAAGCATGCAGGTTGCTCTTCGGATGTCATGACACTAGTCGCTTGCTTAATATTAAGCATAGTCGTAAATGTTAGCGGTATCACTGTTTTTCTTTGATCTTCTGATACGTTTCTGCACTGAGATTTATATAAAAATGTGACTATGTTTTGGAAGTGAAGTGATGTAAGGGTTGGGGTGGAGTCTAGAGCAGAATTAAGATTGAGTGAATACTTGTTTCTAGGTGTGTTTGCTCCCCTTTCCCGGAAATGGGAGCTCGTTCATATTGCTGCAGAAAGAAAAAAGCTGTACTGTCTTTGAACTGTTGTTATCTGTTTGCTGTTTTGGATTTTTTTCCTTCAGCATTATATATAATGGCTAAAACAGGCTTATTACAGCAGTTGCTTTTTTATCTTGATTTCTTTAAGAAGCTTTAAAGTATTTATTGAAAGTGCCATATGATTTTAATAGCCTACTGGGCAGTCTCTTAAATCTTCTCTTTTGAGAAAGCATAAACAAAAATTCTCACATGTAGCTTATCTTACTGCGAGGAACTGTAAGAACCTACAAACTTTGACCAAAAGTTGACTGTAAAGTATTACCATCTTCCCTGGTGTAATGGTTCCTTATAGATCATCTTGTCAGCACGATTTAGAAACTGATTTAAAAAAGAATTTCCAAAACGTATGTGTGCTCAGTTGCAAATTTTAAAGGTATCTTGATATATGTATCTTGCTATCGCAGCAGCGAAGGAAATCCTGAACTCATGTCTATTTAAAAATTTGTACCAGTTTAACTAAAACTGTGGGTTTTTTTAAAAAAAATGGTATTTTATTAACGCAGACAAGCTCTGATGAACTTATTGGTCTTTAGACACTTAGAGCTGTCAAGCAAGTTGTTTCCTCACCACTAATGTAGCATTTGAACTCTCATTGACAACGTCGTTTTGGTTTTGTTCAGCACTGTAGAGGCTTTTTCCAAGCCGGCAATAAGGCGCATCCACAGGTGTAGCTGTAATGAGCGATTTTGACTCGTTTCCTCTTAACACTCCCTTGAATGTGATGGGCACAACATATATTACGTTACTTCCTAAGCACTAAATTTCACTTCACATTCAGACTCGGAAGAAGTAGCTCTTCAAAAACTTTGTGGCAGAATTTTAGTGTTGACCTTCCTCTCTTATATGGCGATTCTTAGGTATATATTAGTCTTGAATATCCAGGGTGGCTCTGTGAATGGTGACATTTTCCCTGACTTCAGGAGCCAGGATTCCCCGCTCTCCGCTGTAACTTCCTTCGTGCACTGGCTGAGCGGGTTTCCTAGGCGCAGGAATTTTGAGCTCACATTTTGAGACTAGAAATACCACAGGAGCTAAAATTGCTTTCTTGAGGCCGTAGAGCTGTGACTTGCTTAATGCAATTATATTAGTATGGCAAGGCTAGAAACTGTATATGGCCCACGTTGAAATATAGGTGCCTTTTGTAAGAAAAGGCTATAAGCTGGTCGTTGTTAAGTGGTACCTGGCCTATTTGTTCTGATTAAGGATTATATCTAGTCCTGATCATAAAGTTTTCTCTATTTAAGTCAAAAGAAACGCATGTCTTTTTTCTGCCTCATATTCTTTAGCTGAAATCCCGTTACAGAATAAAATATGCTAGATAAAAGTTACACCTATGGAAATGCCAAGATCTTTGTGTGTATGTTTGCTTCAAAGAGAAGGTACATGAGTGCCCACCAGTAGCTCGACGGCAATTACTTGTGTGTCCTGACTCAATCCTGGTTCCACTGGAGCTGTCCTTTTTGGTGGAAGCAGTTTTGGGTCCATTCAGTGCAAAGCTGCTGGTGGGTATTTCCAAGCTGGTAGGGTCAGGCCTTTGCCACTAGGAATATGGATCCCCCTTAAGATCTCGGCATAGAAACCGAAGAACACACGTTTAATTCCTCTTGTGCTAGTTTCTAGGCAGACTGTCAGAACTTACCCTGTTTTGCAGGAGAACGGTCTGGGTTTCGCTTAAGTATGGAAGAAACTCTTATTGCAGAGGAGGTTGCGACAGTGCTGTTGTTGCGGTCCTCTTCGAGCCACAYTCCGCTTGAGAAGTTGCTAAGCAGGAAGCGTCCCGCTAACTATATCACTTTTTACATACAGAATATTGTTTGGTAACATTGTAAATAAAAATAGACTATATAATAGAGGAAAATAAGGACATTTGACTTTTTTACTTTTGGAAAAAATATATATATTTTAGTTACATATACAAACAGAAATTCTACATTGTGTGAGAATTCTTTTATACCACAAATTATTTTTGTAATGTCTAATATGTTTCTGCAGGGAAGAGGGAGAAAGGTCTGTGTATGCACAGCAAAAGAATAAATATATATATATATAATGTTTAAATTAAGTGTGCACTACATCAAAGTATAGAGGATAGAACAAGTTTAGCCTGAAACCAGTTTGAGAAGCAAGTTTGGATGTACTTGGGCATGCTCTGAGGACGGCACTGAGTCTATGTTTAATAGGTTATCTTGCATGTCGCATCCCTTCTGCTAAAGATGCTTATTGCTTTTCTATGATCATCTTCAACTTGACCGGGAAGAGGGTTTTTTTCATGTATCCATGCAAAAATCCATGTGTGAGCAGTGTGTCTTTTGACATACGCTGTGATGCTGCAGTGAGCTGTGAAGTCAGTGTGCGGAGAATTTACTGAGACCAAATAGCTGGGCTGACCCAGCTCGCGGCCGTATCCGTTAACAGCAGTTGTGCCTGCTGCATTGACAATATGATCTGTAAGGAGCTGTTGCCAGAGGAATCCCGATAAAAACCGGTTCCTAGAAGTTCCTTGTCTTTGAAGCGACACAGATAATCTGACTTCGCCAGAACGCGCAGACGCGTGCTCTGCGTTTCCAACGTCAGATTGACTGTCTGGGTCAGAGGCACTAAAGAAAAGGAGCACTGTCATGTTCAAAGTCTTATTTAGAAGAAGAGCATTCTAATTTGTCTAACTAATCCAAAGTATTCTGCAAGTATTAAAGAAAAAAAAGCTTAAAATGAATTCTCTTCACTTAGGCTAGCTTTTCCCATTGGACCTAAAATGCATTCTGTTTTTTTGGTTCTCTTTACCTCGATAGCACAGTGCCAGGGGGGTAAAAGCTACCGAAAATAGCTTAAAACCAAACAGTAAATTTTGAAAGATTGAAGCAATTTGACAGTGCGCCTTTTGAAATGAGTGCTTGAACGACGTGGAGCAGTCTCCTGCAATTGCCGAATCCTGCTTCTGCGTCCTCGGCGAGGTCCTGGCCCCGCGGGCGCCGGCGGAGACCTGCCGTCTGCTTTGGAGGGACCCCGAGTGCGCGGATGCTCCTGGAGCACTGCCTAATCACGCCTGCTCAGTACCTTCACTTACTTATGTGGGACTTCTTTTTCTAAAGCTCTGGTTTTAGGGTGAAACTCTGTTCCCTGACTGAAGTAATAACCTGTCGAATAAGCAGTAATCCTTTTTGCCGGGACGCTTCCACAGAAAGAGATCGTACTTACGTCCATCCAGCTGTTCTGAAATGTAACGCTATTCTGTTGTGCCTTTATTTTTCCATGTAAAAGCAACTGCTGTAAGCTTTTTTTTTTTCCTTTTACTAGTTTTTTCTGTCTGAAAAAACACTTTTCATTGCCCAGCTGTTATTTCTGGATGCAGTCTGTGATCCAGGTATTTCAAGAACCAATTACCTCAACTTCATGTTAAACAGTGTTGCTATCTGGATTCTCCTTGATACTACAATATTGTAACACACACAAACAGGAACCTTGCTATATATGGGTGTTTATATATATATATATATGTATATATATGTGTGTGTATATATATTATATATATATATATAAATGGAAAGTGATCCCCAAGGACTGAAGGAAAAAAGCAAACTTTTTTGTTTTCCAACATTGAAACCAAAAGGGCTTCTCTGAAGCTCTATAATGGCATTGTGCTGGATATATATATATATACATATATATATCAAGAGAGTGTTTTTTGAAAAGTGCTTCCTTTGTTAGCCTTTTTATTTCAGTATTTGAATGGGACAGATGATGTGATTAAAACACTGTTTCTGCATTTTTGGGCCCATTTTGAAGCAGAGGCCTCTTACTCTTTCCAGTTGTTTAAAAAAAACAAAACAAAAACTTAGTGTATAACATTCCAGTAAGGTTATTATTGCAGAACCTTAGCATATTCTGGGAAGATTTCATTAGCTTTTGTTTTTGTGACAAGGAAAGCATTGGCCATACTTTATTCAACTTTTCTACTATTTTAACGAACTAAAGTTTAACCAGTAACCATCCTTGTCAATTAAAATCCTAATTCAGTAGTCACTGGCATCTCTGGATTGCCACCCCTGTTAAAAAAAAACAAAAGCAAAAACCCAAACATGACTGAGGAGGAGGAGGTTGGAGTGTTTCATAGCCCTGAGCACAGTGTAAACACCAGAACAACTTTCTGGATAGCAGAAAACATGTTGACAAGGCCTATAACATATCTGGCCCTTTTTCCAACTGCCTTCTCCTTTCCAAATACCTGGGGTTTTTGTTGTTGTTTTTATTTATCCATATAGCTGATGCAACGGTACAGTTTGCATTTTACTTGGACAAAGTAGTAACTCCCCAATCCAAATAGTAACTAATTTAAAGGAAGAAAAGATAATATTTTTCTTCCCCATTTTTTTCCACAAGTGTCAAATGTTTCTATGGCTATTGATGGTTGATGATTACCTTTGGTAAATCACTTTAGAGAAGTATTCAAATCTCCCGGGAGGAGGCATTTTGCGATGCTGCTGGCCTTCCAATGAAATAACTAAGATGTAAAAGTAGATCTGTGGRTGGAACAGAATTAAGGGAGGTGGTTACTGCAAACTAAGTAACATTCTTGACCTCAATTCTATGCCATAAGTCCGCACAATGCCATTGTCAATCTGCTCAAACTATCTGCTTATGAATTCTGCATGATCCTCATGATAGAGTTGAAAGCCTGATCTTTCACCTGTTAATATTTTCACATATGTCCTTAAGTTTGACAAATTTTATACTGTAAAGTTGACCTAAGTACAGTTTGATGTCAATTCTTGTGGAAAGAGCTTTCTGCATGTAACATTAGACGCATACAGTTAAACAACACAGCATAGTACAAAACTCACAAGAAAATGTTTTGGCACCAGCAGAAAGAAATCTCACCCTAGCCATTTGTCATTTTAAACCATCATATTGTAAGTTTTACCAGCTACTTCTAAATTTGTGCTTTATTTAAAGAAATAAAATAAAAATCCTAAGACTTGTCTAGCGTAGTGAAATATGTGTATATCAGTTTTAGGATAAATAGCTAAGTCTTATTACGCTGTGTTACTTAACTTGTATATATAGAGTATACATAAGAGTTTGCAGTAACCTGTTTCTCCAGGATTTCCAGTTTGAATGGATTTAAACTCAAACTATGAGATTAAGTAAATGATTTAGAAGATTGCAGAAGTAAACAGTGTAAATTACAGGAAGCTCTATCAGATGGTGAAATAATTTTTAAAGAGTCTTTTGGTCCTTGGCTCAAATTCAATAAGTACTGTTTGTATACCAAGATATGTGAAATGTAAATGTTGTAGGTTATATTTCACTCTTGTAGCTATAAAAATGTAGAACAGAGATAGCTTGTACTACTGAGTTAACAAAAGTTATACTAAAGTATCCTGTTAAAGTATACAGAGAGTTAAGCTCGTTGCTGTAACCCCTTTTGGATTGAAGTGTGCTGATTTTTTTAAAATATATATATATATTTTATATATATATGTATACACACTTACGTGTGTATGTATATATATATACACACACACACATACATATATAAAATGGCCTAATGCAGACATCCATTGTATTGCAGTTATGAAATGAAGACATTTTGGAAAGAACATTGTATCATAGTTCATGAATTTGCAGTGGATCTTTGTTCCTTTTTACTGTGGTATTTTAGAAATGAGTCTCAAGTTTGAAATTAGATCTGCCAAGTTGGAGTTTTGCTGCTTCAGCTTTGCACTGGGTGTCCGAATAAACCAGTATGAATGTAGTATTTGCCCTGTGTGAAGCAGCGACACCCCAACAGATAGGAGGAAAAAAAAAACTAGAAAGAACTATTTCAAGTTTATCTTTTTGTATATGAAAATAAACAATAAATTACAAATAATCGCTTCTCTTGTTGGCGCGACGTTAAAAATTGTTATTTTATTGTCTTCGGGGTCTACCTGGAGYATTCGCTTTTTACAGAAGGGCATTTTGGTGTTTTAATGGCATCTCTGCTATCCAAACAATCCCTGCAGAGGCCTAACTGAGGCCTCTGCTCCCCGTGAGCTGCAAACACCTCCGAAGAAAAGCAGCAGCCAGCTCCAAGAGCCGTGTCCCTCCAAGGGCGTTGCCTCCCCTAGCGCTTCGGGGACGGAGCGTATCATTCCCGGGACAGCGCGTTAGGGGCACCTTCAGCTCTATCAGTGCAAAGTCCAGCAGTGGAGCTTAAAGTGGAGGTTTAAGCTGAATTCCTGGAGTTTGTACCGGAGTTTCTGCGCTTGTTCTTGCCCCCCAGGTCAGGCAGGGGGGCAGGTTGGAGGGCAAGGAAGGGAGATTGCTTAAGTGGTTTCAGATTGATTTCCCAAAGCTTGCCTGCTGCCACCTTCACGTTTGCGGGGTCTGCGCCCGGGAGGAGTCAGTAAGATGGGGGAGATGGGGCTTGGAAAAAGGTATAAAAGCGTGAACGCCTGTGGTTTCAGCGAGGCGGGACGGGGTGCTCGGCTGCAAACAAAGCGCAGCCAGACCCCTGCGAGCAGGCGGCCTGCAGGGAGGTGACGGCCCGGCTGGGTCGTCCTCCCAGTCCGGTGCTTCCTGCGCCTGGACAGGCCATTTTTTTCCTGAAAATAAAAACACCAAAACACCCAGCTTTTGCTGGAGTTGTTTGATCCCAGATAGGAAATCCAGACGGCAGACCCAGGTGGGGTCAAAATGGATGCTCATGTTGCTTGGGCACCTGTGGAGGAGGGGGAAAATATATCTATATCTATATATCTATATATATCTCTATCTCTATCTCTATATGTATCAGGTTTTCCTGATTAAGATGTGAATAAAATGCTGGGTAAAACAATCCCCCCCTTCCTCTGGGGTTGGGGCATGGCAACACTGTCCCCAGCTTAAGGGCTGCAGCTAGTTTAACCACCCCGCTCCGGGCGGTCACCACGCCGCCGAGGTGCGGGCCAGCCCCGCGCCTTTGATCTCGGTTTTTCACAGACGTTGGGGGGGGGGGGGAACAACAAAAAAACCGTTTTTGCTCGTTATTCGCCTGCCGTCTGCCCCCGCCGCGGCAGCGCGGCCCGTCATGGCGGCGGGGCCGGCAGG